>NC_051390.1:6642918-6662918 GCF_015228065.2 Penaeus monodon | reverse complement strand
TGTATTGGATATTATATATAATATTATATATATATATATTATATATATATATATATAATATAAAATTATATATATATATTATATATATACACGAAACACACACACAACACTCTCTCTCTCTCTCTCTCCGCGAATGTACGGGATAGAGCGCCGCGGTCCCGGAGTCAATTCTCTGCCACGGGATATGTAAAAAAACGCCTGCACTCCTACTGTTAGCTCGAGCTGGATCTCACGCGAGAAAACGATATATTCCTTGAGAGTCAAACGCAGGTATCGTAGGGGAAATGGCGTGAGGCTTGTGGGGCAAAGCCCTCACTGTATGGGGCAACGTTGGTGGGGTTGGCAGAGGTGGGGTTGGCAGAGGTGGGGTTGGCAGAGGTGGCGTCCACCCGGAGTGACTGCTCGAGGTTAAACCTCAGATGGGCTGTCAGATTTTTGCGATAGGACGATTGGTTACCACTACTGCCGAGGGAGCAGAAGCAGCTGAGAGTTGAGGTGGCTGCACTCTCATAGGTGAGAAGACCTGGCAGCAGCACGATTAGTGTGGGTGGTTACACTTGCTACTGGTCAGGCCACAGCGATGGTCACCATCTCCAGGGAGTAGCCATATCCATCTCCAGCAGACTTCAACTCTCGGTAGTAGAGGTCACTCCAGTCGATGAGTGTATAATGGTATTGAGACTGAAGCTTACATCTGACTTCATGTCTTTTATTGCTGTGTACGCTCCTACTGATGTTTATGAACTTGATATGAAAGAGATGTTTTACGCCAAACTTGCATCTGTGACAAACAGCTTTCCTCGGCGAGATATTCATATTATTCTGGGTGACTTCAATGCAGTATCTAGCTGTAACCGAGCTGGCTATGAGATGTCTGATGTGTGTCAGTCCCCATGGCTCAGGAGCTGATGCTGGCAGTGAGAATAGCCTCCTTGTCTGGGACTTTACTAGGTCCCAGAAATTGAGGATTTCTGGCTCTTGGTATCAGCGTTCTGACCTGCATCATTGGACCTGGTACAGGGATACGTGTAATGTAGCCAAGGAGATCGACCACATCCTCGTTAGCACTCGTTAGAGGATTCTCCAGAACTGCAGGGTGTATTGGAGCACCGAGATCTGTGGAACTGATCATAGATTAGTTGTGACTAGTCTCTGGGTCAACTTCAGAACCCTCTGTCATTCCAATGAACACCCTAGGGTGTTTCATGTGGACAGGATGAAGGAGGGGGAGTGTGCTCTGGGATTTGCTGAGGCTATCTCTGGTCGTTTCGTAGCACTCGGGGCCTGACAGACCCTGTTCTTCTGTGGGATACCTTCAAGCGTGAAACACTCGATGCAGCCCAACAATTGATTGGTGAATGCCCAAGAGCAAGACATCTCGCAGGAGACAGTGGGTGCCACAGATACCTGTCGCGCAGCTCGACTGTCAGGGGATCGTGTTTGCATCGTTTCCCCGGTCCGGGACTGGGGTCACCTAAAAGGGGAAAAGGAATCGGGAAATCTTGCAGAGGGGGTCAAAAAGCCATTCCCAAATAAATGACCTTGTCCTGCTTACATGCAAAAGCTGAACCAACCCTTTTTTGAGCAGTGTAAAAAGGCATCCCCAGCAATAAACTGGATGGGGTAGCTCGAGTTCGTTTGCCAGCCCCCACCCATCAGCAAGGATCCACCCTTCCTGGCCGAAGTCGGGGCAATCTCCAACGAAAGTGGTAAGCAGCGGGTATCGCGGCATCCCATTCAACTATTTTAAAAGCTGGGGGGGAACCCTATGGCAAGGGTTTGCATGCGTCCTGTCCCCATTGGAGAGGTGCTGTAGAGGACTAGTTTATAAGGAGGGGGGGAAATATAAACTCTACAGCACTTAACGAAGTGATTGGGGGACAAGCTGCTGAGTTTGTACACTGTATTCAAAGAGGTGGAGACACCATCCCTTGTGAGAGAAGAAGAGAGCGTATCAATACCCTATTTTAAAGCTGGGATCTTAAATGTCTTCTTATTGTGTTTTTATATAAATCTTTATATCTTCAGAATAAATTATGGAAAGCCTATCCGAATAATGAATGATGGAAGCACATTTTTATATAATGATCACGTCTATTCCCACAAGGAGCACCAGTGAAAATGTGGCCCGATGAAACCAAAAAAAATTTAAATTTAGTTATAGGTAAAAGTTTTCTTCTATTTAATCATTTTATTAATACTTTCAAATACAGCTATTAGGATCTGCTTGGCCAAAAAATATAAAACACAAACCTTTTACGTAAGAACGCACCTTGTTTTCCCCGGCCTTGTAGCACAGGTGTTTATTGGGTGATTTCACCTTTCTGGGCAGTAGCTGTTGCAAGCTGAGGCAGGAGGCACCCTAGATGAGCTTCCTCTTTTTTTTTTGATTCACGGAATGTTGGAAATAGTGATATTGCAGCCACCTTCGAGAAAGATATTTTTTGGGGTTGAGAGAAATGTTTTATTAGGGGCAAAGTTTTCATTCGATCATATACATAGGGATCAAGTGGATAATAGGCGGGCCCTTCTTTTTTTTTTTTTTTTTTTTTTTTGGGGGGGGGAGGGGGGGCCGGAGGTTTCCTTAGATATCGTTTTTCAATGAATTTGACTCTTTTTTTTATGAACTTTACCTTTTTAAATTTTTAAATTTAAATTAAAAAATTAGGTTTTCTGTGATTTTTTCCTTTACTTTTTTGGCGAAGGGGAAAATAAAAGCTATACCAGAAGGGAGTAAATCGATTATTTTTTGCTGATGACCTGTAAGGGAGTAAATCGTGATCTTTTGCGAGCCTTAAGGGAGTAAATCGATGATCTTTTGCTGATGCCCTTTAAAGGGAGTAATCAAAAATATTTCGAAATAGCCTTATTTTAAAACCCTCCACACATGGTGAAATTCCCGTGTTTGTACTCCTCGCTCAGGTTACGTCTTACCATTCTTTTTTCTCGTTGGTTCGTAAATTTTTACACTACACCACCCCCCTTTTCTTTCCCCCTTTTTTCCAAAATATAATTAAAATTTGATTTCTCCCAAGTAACCTCTTTCCCCGACATTTAAAAGGGGTGGTGGCAGTGAGCCTACTGCGTACATTTATTCAGTGAGACACGAATGTGGAAATATAATAAATGGATTAAGGTTAGTCCCTACGTACCTTTAAAACCCGACCTCTGAGAGGTGGGGTCCCCCTTCTGGGGGGGGAAGGGGAAAGGGTGGGACCGCAGCAATAAAAAGGGAAAGGTTCTGCTCACATGTTTCTCATTCGAGTCATTGTAAGCGACGACGGAGTTCGGGCGTGGCCTACATCACCTCAAAAAGGCTCTATCGTAAAACGCGAATCACTCCGGGGATCTTGAAAAGAAAAAAATTCCAACAAGGTTTATTGGATTAATAGCAAGCTTGTATATTACACTGAAAGTGCTGTAAAGTTGGTGGGGGCCTGTGGGCTTCTTCCTGTTAGTTCAAGAAGAGGAAAGGCTGTTACTTGCCAAACACTTTTTAAAAACATTTACTGGACAAATACTGGGTAGATTGTTTGATTATTAAAAATTATCGCCGCGTCAACAGCTAAGGCATTAGCGGTGAATCCCCTTTTTAAAATAGAAAAATTAAAATTTTTAAACTTTAAAAATCTATCAATAAAATCTTACAAAAAACAATGAATATTTTTAAAAAATCATGCCAAAATTTATCTCAAATGCAAAAAATTTTTGCAAAAACATTGTGCATAATTAAATTTTATTGAAATTCAGTCCCCCTAAGGATAATAATAAGACCTCTATATCACGATCCACCTCCAAACTTTTTTTCAGTGTAAAAGGGGAGAAAATTCATATTCTTTGTCTAAGAATGTTGCACATTTCCACTAATTACTTCTTGCAAGGCACTATCTTTCCACACAGTGCGATCGAAATGGTCCTGGCATCCCTCTCAAATTGCTTGACTTTTAAGCCATTAATGGCCCATGAGTCATCTTGGGGGTGCCCATTTCTTATTTTGTTAATGAACTTCCATTTTTCGGTTTGGGATGGTGCTAGCCCCAACTGCCAAGGTCATCTCTAATCTCTCGCAGTTTGTTTCTGGAGTATCCTAATTTTTTCATCTATCACAAAGAAACCCCTGAGCGGGGTTTTAGGTCGGTTGTGGGAGAGGAAAAAAAGCATCACGAGCTCCCGGGCAACTGCCTTGGCCTTCTGATAGCTCGCTCATTCCTGCTGATCCCAAACATGCGCTGGCCCCAACACAGCGTTTTTTTTTTAAAGTGTTGACACTGCAAGCCTATCTTGAACCTCCCTCACTACTTTGTGGGAGTTTAAGTTTTTGATTGTTTTGCAAGGCCTCGAGAGCCCCAAATTTTCACAATCTTAACGCTCAAGGATGGCATGAAAAACTCTGCAGAAAAAGACGAGGCTGCTAGAGACTGATTAATTTTTTAAAATCTCTCCCACTAAACAGCTAAGGTATTGCGGCGAATGACTTGTTAAATAGAAATATTAAATTTTTAAAAAAACTTTAAAAACTATCAAAAAAATATCTTACAAAAAACATGAAATATTTAAATTAAAAAACATAAATTTAGCTCAAGTTTTAAAAAATTATTGCCAAAACATTATGCTGATTAATTTTATTGAAAATATTAGTCCCCCCAAAGGAACTTATAAGACCCTCTATGTCACAATCCCCCCCCCAATACATTTTTAGTGTAAAGGGGAATAAGTACATATGTATTTGTTCTGAAAATGTTGAAAACATCTTTCCTTAAATGTGCGTTTGCTTGCAAGGCACTACGAGAGTCGCAATATATCCAATAAATGGTTCGAAAGTCTCTAGTCATCTGAAAGGATGCATGTAACTCTGCAGTGAGATCGAGGCTGCTGGGGAAAAGACTGCCAGATGCATTTTCCCTTCTGCTCACTGCTGCAAAAAACCCCCCACCATTTTCAGCTTTGAAACCCTCTGTATATTTGCATCTGATCCTTTTGGATTAGAAATATGCTGAAGAAATTCTCCTGACTTCTGCTTCGGGTCTCTCCCCTTTCCAAATTTCCCACCAAATCCAGCTCGACTTCATTAGTTCCAAGGGGGGAATTGGGGGAAATTTCCCAAAAGCCAGAACCTTGTGAGATTTAAAGAGATCTTCCCCAAGATTTTTTTCTCCTACCATAGGATCGGCTTTCCCAAGGGGGTTGAAAGCAATCTGGATGTAGGCATCCTGGAAAACCTCGTGTTAATCAGGTTCATGTAGTCCCGGTGAATGAAAGAGGTGTTTTCCACTCTCATATGCAGGGATCCCCAGGTTAAGACCTGAAAAACCCCCCTACAGTCTGAGAGCTTCATTAGAATTGGTCCAACATTCAGGAAAAGTGGGGGTTGCAGATGAAAAAGCCTCACATCCATAATCAAACTTACTACTATAAGAGCTCGGTAAAGCCGCAGAAGCGTTGTGCGGTCTGCACCCAAGATAGATGTGAAAGAAAACCCGTAAAATACTAATCGCTTTTTTAGCCTTCACTTTTAACTGTTTGATGTGAGGCACCCATGTCAGCCTTGAGTCAAAAAAAAACCCAAATATTCACCTTTTGGGAAATTGCAGTGGGTTTGCTCCTAAAAAGAGGGGGGAAAAAGGAATTTTCCCCTTTGTGAAAATTTATAGCCTGGGCTTACTTGGGGAAAACTTGAACCCATGATATGTTGCCCCTGTACAACCTGATTTATTGCAGCCTGATGTGTCCTTGAGCATCCTGTAAGCTTCCTCCTGAGCAGTGCATGTAATCCCTCCACATACAGATTACATGAGACAGATTGGAGCAACCCTTTTAAAATTTTCATTTATAGCAATGGCAAACGGGCACACTTAAGACACCCCTTGGGGGACCCCTTCCGCTGATTTTTTCCCGGTTAGAGAAAATGTTTTTCCCCCGAACTCTAAACTTTCCGGGTTTGCAAGGAACTTTGTTGAAGGTAGGGAATTTCTCCTTTAACGAAAGAACAGCTTCAGAGTTTTCCATTCTGCCAAGTGATCGTAAACCTTTTTTTTAGGGCAAAGAAAATGCTAAAATGTGATGTCGCTGTGCAAAAGGGAAATTTTTTATGCAGTTTCCATCCTTACATGCATCTGTGGTCGATCTAATTTCCTAAACCCCTACCGTATGGGGTTTGCCGTTTTCCTTTTTAGCAGCCATGTCAACCTGAAATTTACCATTTTTCCCTCAGCTTACAGATGCGTTGGTGGAGAAAAATTGGCTGTAATTTTTTCCCGGTGTGGAAGTATCCTTGCCAGGTTTAGGGCAGGAATGATTATAGCCTCTTTTCCCGTGGATGGGACTGTACCCTCCCTAAAGTCTATTAAAAGGTCCAACAGGAAACTTTGGGAGCCTCCGGGAAGCTTTGGGATGGAATATTCCCCTTTCCCGGGGGAGTCTTAAGGGAGAGCAGAGTCCAACTCCTTGCTCAAAATGGCAAATTGTATGGAAAATTTTGCTGCGTCCTACGAAAAACGACACTATTCTCGTTCCGTTCAGCCCGAAAAGTGGGAATCGGGCAGTTAAAATCTCCAGAGGAGATCTCTCCATGGATTTAGCTAGTCAATACAACATCTTTTTTTTCTGGATGTTATGCCATCTATCGTCAAAACAGGGGGGGCAAATGATGTGGTCTTTCCAGTGATCTTACGCAATTGTCCCATATCCTGCTAAGGGGGGTTTTTGAGGTAATCAAGGAACATACCGTTTTTCCCTGATGTCCGTCTGGGCCTCCTTTTTGCCTCCCGGCTTTGGCTCGGGTCTTTTTGAAATGGATCAAGGTTTTATCGCTTAAAGCGCTTTCCTTGCTCTGCCCGCTTGTGGCATTATCAGACCACCGGTACTCGAGGTCGACGGTTGCCTGCTACTTTTTGGAATGGTGCTTCTGCTGCAAGGTGAATTCGTGATTTGAAGTGATTAAAAGCTCTTGAATGCACTGGAAAATCATCACAATCCTTGAAAAAACTGCAGTTAAAACTAAAAAGATTCCCCGTCCGGGAAATAAAATCACCATCTCGCACTTCATTGTCTGGAATACCATTCACCTCCGCAAAGTATTTGAAAATGGTCGTTCCATGTAAGTCTTCCAGACCCCCAAGTGAAATTCATCTTGAATCAGAGGCCCCTTACAGGGCTATATTGGGAATGTCCTAGTTTGAATTTGGAAAAAGTGTGGGAGTGTCATGTTTAGTAAAACTGCATTACTTTAAGAACAAGGCTCTAAGGCCCTTCCTCGAGGATTCACAAAGTGTCTCCCCCGAGGTGATGCCGACCATTAAATCTCCCAAGAGTAGAATGGAGTGGCAACTGCCCAAATAGCTCTTCCAAATCATGTAAAGTTGAGATTTGGGAGGGAAAGGGAGATGTTCAAGCCTATTCTCAAAAACCTTCACCTGCGTGTTGTCCCGCAGGTGGGATGGCCTGGAAGGGAATATCCTGACGACCCCACTGTTACTCCTCCCTGAGTCCCTTATCCAAGGTCCCCTAATGGGGTTGAATTTGGAATCGTCTCAGGGAAATTGGCATTTTTCCCCGGTTAAACTCTTGTAAGCAAAACAAATGGGTTACTGAAGTATCAGTGTTGCAGTTCTTCCCATTTTGCATGAATTCCCCGCAGTTTCATTGGATTAGGGTTTTCCGTTTTTCCAAAATACCAAATTAAAGGGGTTTTTTGGGAGCACCTGTGGTCAAGGTTTGCCCAACACCTTTAGGCTATCCCTTTCCAGGATCTTGGGAAAATCTTTTGAGGTGTTGTTTACCCGTGGAACTAGTTTTTACAGGCTTCCTTTTGACAAGCTCAGGATTTCTTTGCCAGGGCAAAGGACGGACCTGAGCCTTTGCTTCAGGGGCACTTTGCTTAATAGTGGAGGCCCCTGTGGATGTGGTGGCAGCTGGAGCTGTCACCGTTGAGTAGTGTTGCCATTTCGTAGAATTTTCTCAGATTCCGGTAAGTGTTGCTCTCAGATATCAGAATATTAGCATTGTTTTTTGTATTTCTAGATGCTTTCTGAAATACTTTAGTTAGTCCTAAACTCGCCAAAGAAAATGTGGTGTATTAGTCTTTCAGAGAAAATGGTTAATCATCCGAAACTATTTTAAATCAAATCGCAAAAATTCGTAAATTATTGCCCAATATATAAATGGCCAGTAAACGAAAACTTCGAGACGAGTGGCTGCAGAATGAGGAGTTTCAGCCTTGGCTATCCAAGGTGGATGGAGAGCCAACAAGGCCTTCTGCAATAAGTGTCAGAAGACGTTTGGAGCAAGCCTTACAACCATTAGACGGCACGTGGTAAGCTATTTTCTGATTGCCGACCATATGACTGACCTTTTTAATACCATGTTCCCGGATTCTGCCATTGCACAGGCCATACATGTTAAAAGAACCAAATGCAATGACATTGATTACTGATGGTTTAATAGAAAACTAAGAAAATATAAATTCTCTATCATAATAGAGGAAACTACTGATGTCAGCGCACAAAAATGTCTTGCAATTATTGTAATTTTTTTGACGCAGAAGAGGGGGCTATGAAGACACGCCTTCTTGATCTTGTGGATATTTTTGGCGACAATCCGGATTTAATTGCGTCTACTAGTGAATCCTTATACCAAAATTTATTGAGAATCTTAATAATAATATTCTTCTTACCAACTTTGTAGGTTTTGCAGCTGATGGAGCTAGCAACATAATGGGAGAAAATAATTCGCTGTGCAGCAGGCTGAACCAAACATTTTTTGGAATCACCATTTTTAAATGCATTTGCCATTCTCTACATTTGTGTGCTTCAGAGGCAGCAAAAACCCTCCCGAGGAATTGTGAGGATTTAATCCGCAATATTTATAATAATTTTTCTCAGTGCCCAAAGGAAGCATACATTCAAACGATTTCAGGCACTACACGAGTTAAAGCCTCACAAAATATTGCATGCATGTCAGACTCGATGGCTCTCTCTCTCCGCAGTAGTAGACAGAAATTTGGAGCAGTGGGACGCCCTCAAGGATTATTTTTTTAACCCTGAAGAACCTGAGAAGTTTCCCTCTGTTGTTTTCATTTTAAAACACCTCAATGACCCTTCTGTGTTTTTATATCTAAATTTTTAAACTTTTATTTTGGCCATATTCAGGAGAGCAAATCAAATTTTTTCAGAGTGAAAGCCCGACGATCCATTCTGTACAGTTTAATATTTTTACCATGTATAAAACAACTCTCCAATATTTCTGCAAAAAAAGATCTAATTGACAAAGTTTGTAACTTTGAGGCAGCTTTGATCCAAGCCAGCAAAGTAACCATCTCCCATTGGATGATATGTATTTTGGATCATACATGATGAAAATTCAAAATAATGAATATTATACAAATGTTGAGATGATTAAATATGTTAAAGATAGGTATCTAAATTTTTACATTAAAATGTGTGAAGATTTTTTTTTTTTTATTGATTTGAATGACCCATCATGGGAAAAAAGCTAACATTTTCAAACCTGTAACCTTTTTATCCAAAGACACAAGTTATAAATTGCTTTCTCTGTATCCTATGGTAGAAATCTTCCCGCGACTATATGAAGATGTCCAATTGTTAGATAACGAGTGGAGGCTGTTAGACAGTGTAAATTTATCTCCCAAAATTCGTTTAAAGGCCAACGAACCAACATGCGACGCGGTCTCATTTTTAATAGCACTTGGCAATGTACAAGAAGATGGAGAATATTTATTCAAAAATATTTGTCAATTAACAATTCAAATTCTTGCCCTACCAACCAATACTGATGCCGAAAGACTTTTTTCTAAAATAAATTTAATTAAGACAGATGTAAGAAATAAATCAGAGATGCACTCTGTAAAACCCCTTACTGTAATTTCAGAAAATGTTAAAGAAAAAGGATGTTATAAATTTAAACCACCCAAAGATATGCTCAATTGTATTTAAATTACATCAGTCATGCTATATATTTTATATATATATATATATATATATATATATATATATATATATATATATATATATATATATATTTTTTTTTTTTTTTTTTTTTTTTTTTTTTTTTTTTTTTTTTTTTTTTTGTCAATCCTTTATGTACAAAATGATCACTTCTTCTCTTTAGTTTGTTGTCCTGTGTTATTGTAAGTGGTGAGAATATTTTGTTGGTTCTGTTGAGTTTTCATATTCTATTTTGTTAATATCTTTAGTCCAATTATTTTTTGTTTGTTTGCCTCTTTTATATGTTTGTATTTTCTCAATACATTTATACAACTCTGACAGGATGTCTTTTCCTTTAGATATTGCTAATAAATAAACTGCTAAGACTATCATTTATGACATATTACGATATATGTATACAGTATTACTATAATATGTTCCAATATTATTTCAGTAAAGGCGAGAAAGCTAAATACGTAAGTATAGATAAATAATTTTTAATTATGCACTCGCAATAACTATATTAATCCGTCAGATTTAGATAAACCTAAATAAAAGTTAATTTTGTCATGTACTTTAGAAAATATAGCAAATGATGCTACAAAAAAGAGCATATGGCAACCCCCATGAGTTGCCAGTTAGGAAACGGAACCGAAAAAGTAAGCCCTCCCAAAGGCAACACTCAGTCAATTCCACGGTGTCACCGTGTGTGTAGAAAACGCAGTAACACTGCTTGAGGCCTCTGGAGTCCTGCCTGACGGCTCCAAAGACCCCACTTTGAAATGAGTCTTTTGAACAGGCTCAGAATTCCTTTTCCTGGGCAAAGGGCGCACCTGAGCCTTTGCTTCAGGGGCATTCTTCCTAGCAGCGGAGGCCCCTGTGGATGTGGTGGCAGCTGGAGCTGTCACCGTTGAGGCCTCTGGAACCTTACCTGATGGCTCCAAAGACCTTACTTTGGGAGGAGGAGTCTCCTCAATAGACCCTTCACTCCTACTCCGTTTCTGGTGGAATTCACCAGAGGCAGTTTCAGCAAAGGATTTACCTGCTGTGCAAACAGCACATGGGCACGTCGCTTTGCCTCTGGAAAACTAACTTTCTCCTTGCTCCTTATTACCGATACTTCTTTTTCAAATTTGCACCTTTTACATTGCTTTGAAGAAGCTTCATGAGCTTCTTTGAAGTGGTAACAGCATAATTTGACCTGGACAGTTGTCATCTCCTTGATGACCTGTTGTACCACACTTTACACATACTCTTGGTTGTCCATTTTCCTTAAAACGGCAAGAGTTGGCTCCATGCCCATAACCTTGGCAGTGGAAGCACCGCATAGGGTTGGGCACATATAGCTTTACCTTGAAATGGTACCATGCCAACTTAACTGATTCTGGAAGGATTAACATGTTAAAAGTTAGAAGGAGAGCTGGTGTTGACTGTTCCAAACCATCAACTTTCTTTGTAAGCATTTTACTGCCACTACATTAAAATTCTCTAGTTCCTCTAACAGTTTCTCCTCAGAATACCTCATCAGGTCTCGGGAAAAGACAATTCCCTTACATTGATTGAGGGTTTTGTGAGGGGAACATGAAACTTGAGCCCCAGGGATGTCACATATCGCACATAGACGGTCACTCTCGTCTGGTCACGAAACCTTAACTATTAGGCTACAATCTCGCTGTGAGGTGATGCAAGGATCACGTTGACATGACTCAACTATTTTCATGACTGATACACCATCAATGGTTTTCACTACTAGGCACTCACTATATGATATACTCCCATATTTACCAGGTAAAATTTCCTTAGTGGATTGAGGAGGACTTTTCCCCTTCTTACTTGGTTTGGGAGCCTAGGAACCATTACAATTCCCATTCTTGCCCTTTGGAAGCTAGAAAGGTTCCAGAGTGACATGTGATGTTCCAGAGGGAATGGTCAGGGGATTGCGTAGGCCATCAGGGAGAGAGCTAGATCTTTATAAATTTGTAGCACTCATACAAATTAGAATTCTTCCTCACCCCCCCACCCACCATGGAGTCCAAGGAGGGGAAACTATAGTTGGGGCTCAAAATCTCCCAACAGCCACAGGGGTAATGAGGAAATATATGCAGCTACTATTATAGATCTGATGGCAGTCGCAGGACCTATGCGCTACCGACTGAACAGTGCCTGCTTGACCCTAGCCATATTTGAGCAGCCGACTGACTTGACCGTGCCTTGATCAAGCCACCCGTCTAACCAGAATAAAGGACCAAAGAGGTGTGTTGCTAGCTGCAGGGCGCAGCATGCAGCATCACTCAACCTCCAGGACTCCTGTCTCCTGGTAATACAGGATGCCACGCACGGCAAACACACGTGAGAGAGTTCTCCCTGGTCCAAGATGGAATAAACCAGGGGTGGGTGCACCATCCCCTCTCATAGACCTTAGTGCACCAGGAAGCCATTTTGTCTCATCCCTCACTGGTGACCCCTCCAGTATGGGTAGCCCTCTGGTCTGGCTCACCAGATCATAGGGACCTTGTAGCAAAGCTATATACAATTATTCCTCGAAAGATATATATAATAGGACTCACTGCCACCACCCATTTAATTAGCGTATGGGAACGTAGTAGTGCATATGGGAGAAGAATGATAGTGTAGAAGACAAGTTGTGTGGAAAAGAGCGAAAGAGTGTAAGTGTAGTATGTGGGGGTGGTGTAGGTGTTGGGGTGCGAGAATATAAAGGTCGGTAAGCGTGATGTAAGCCGAGGAGAGGCGTGTGCGTATACGCAACTATGCAAGTAGCCACCTTGATTAAAATAAAGAACTATCACCATTCACTGTAGGTGGTTCTCATTTGTGATTGTACTGTTATCTTTAAAATCGGGCGTTCAATAAACTAAGCATATGTAATGCAGGTTTATTACAAATCAAGTTAAAAGATAAAAGACAGTAAAACATGAAATGATAAGACAAACATAAAACACAGTAAAATGAATGGTAATACAAAAGGAACTTAAAACATTAAAATACGAACAATGGAACATAAAATACACTTAAAACAAACGATAAAACGATATAATGAAAATAATAAAACGAATGATAAAAGTGAAACAAAGCTAGATAAATGGAACATAAAATGAAGCCAAACAGGGTAAAACGAACAATAAAACAGAAAAAAGGCACTTGGATATAACACGTAAAAAAACACGAAACTAGGAAAGCACCGGTCACTGAGTCACTTTTGGGCCGAACAAAGACCTCGCAAATTATCTCTTACTACCTATATTTAAAGATACCCCCACGACCACTTAACTGAACAGGGGAAGCCCGTTCCGGGGTTCCTCAGACTGTCGGCTAGCAGGCCAGTAGCAAAATCCCCCGGCTCTTGTTTTAGGCCTCCCCACGTTAGCTCTTACGCGGGAGAATTTTGTAAAGAGTGGTTCTTTCTTAGAATTTAAAATAATCAAAACTAAGTTATATTCATAAATAAAAGTACTAAAAAGTTACTGACGTAAAATAAAATAAATAAATGAACTTGTTAAAAGAACCATCGGGAAAATGAATAAAATCCAATAAAACTCGATAAAAGAAAAGTAAAAATAAATTATTAAGCTTTGAATTAAAATGAATAAAATCGTGGAAACTTAAAGGACGTAACTTATATAATAAATATTTAAAATACAAGAAAATAAAAAGGATTCGACCCAATAACGTCTTATTGTTTATAAGAGACTGGTGCCAAAAAAAAAACAAATTACAATTACATACATTTAAAAAATACAAATAGTAAGCTGTAGCCGTTTGGGGCAACACCATGTGCGGGCATCCTCCTCAATCGTGGGATAAATGTCTTGCCCTGGGCTTCGGCGAAGTGCCAGCGACCGAAGTCCAAGTCCTGCTTCTTGTCCCGAGATGCAAGGGAGCTCTTGTGAGAAAACAGTCCCTTCATAATTTTCCACGCGTGGGGAGAGCAAAAACTTCGCCATGCCGCGGCTCCTACAGGAGTGTTGCCACCTCGAGGTCTTTTTGTTTCGATACCATTAGTTCCTTTCCAGGCCTGTGGGAGAGGTGGAGGTGAGAAGATATATTGGATACTGTCTATACCTCCTGGAGTGAACGATGAGAAGTTTCGCGTCGATCACTACAACCTCAATCCCCCCCACCGCGGCAAGGCGACTTCTGTTAGGGGGGTACTGGGTAGGGCTATTGTCTAAAGTCACTGTGGAGCAACTCTGGGCAATATCAAGGTTACAGACCTTGACTTTGCTGATGATGTTGCTATTCTTTCTGAGTCTCTGGATCCCTAGTGGCATTTCTTGATGCATTTAGCAATGAAGCGAAACCCCCTGGGGTTAGAGGTTTCCTTGACCAAGACCAAGATCCTGGATTTTGGGGGCCTGCTAGGAAACCCTGTTCAGTTCGTACATGCTTGCAGTGAGAACAGAGTGCCTCGGTATTGCAGTTCATAGATCTGGGCTGTCACATCAGGAAGTCAGTAGACGGACTGGCCTGCCAGCAGTGGTCATGAAATCCCTCAACAAGAGTATTTGGTGATATCGATACTTGTGCAGAAGGACCAAGCTACGTGTCTTCAGAGCCTTGATACTACCAGTTTTACTATAGGTCAGTGAAACCTGGACCATCTTGTGCTTTGGAATTTCGTCTTAATGCATTTTTTAACAGGTCTTTGCGCCGAATCACGGTGTACAATTTGCGGGAGCATGTGTCCAACCAACGATTGCACCGTGAAACTGGTATTGGACCTGTTACCTGCACAATCCGCGGACGCCAACTCAAGCTACACGTCCACCTGGCACGTTTCCCACAGGAGGATCCTGTCCACAGGACAACCCTGGGTGGAAGAGAGTTGTGGGACGATGGGCCGGGCCTCTGCCTGGTGGCTTGCCATAAGAGACCCTCGCAGGTGGAAATGAAGGGTGGATGCAGCTATGCGTCCCCACCGGCGTTAGCTCCCTAATGATGATGATGGTATAAATGTATATATATATATATATATATATATATATATATATATATATATATATATATATATATATATATATTATATATATATATATATATATATATATATATATCATCATATATCCATATCACGCTTTTATTTGTTCTCTAACATTTTAATAACATGAGGTTACATTGCTGGACAAATTAATCTATAATCCCTTGATATTCACGTGAGCACTACTCTGCTTATAAGAACTCTTAGAAAGCCTTATATTTTTCTGATACGGCAGTTGTTGATACAAACGCGTTTGGTATCTGACTAACCTTATTTACTTTCCTTTTTTTGTGTGTCTTTTTTACGTTATATACGAAGTTTCAATACAATTAAGGTTCTTTGTGTTAATCAGAACTTATTAAAAGATTCTTTTCCATCACTGTATATTCAAGGGTAGGCCTGTTTATTTATGGTGTGTAGTAATTCATCTAAATTGAAATTTGTCTCTTTTTTGTTGTTGTGTTTTACTTTTTTTTCTGGGCCGTTCTTTTTTTTTTTTTTGGCATATTTCATTGAAACGTGACTCCTTTCATCACATCTTAAAAGTTACATTGCTGGCACTTATGGATATTTTCATTTCATTTGCAGTGATTAATGACTGCAATTGAACAATAATCATATAATGAAAATACATATTACGTAAAATGATCTATAGCGAACAGAAACACAAGATTCTCAGTACACAACCTAAATCAACATATTATCGAAATTATCAGCACAAGTAAAATGATTCTAAAAAAAAAAAAAAATTCTCGAACGCACCTGTTGGTTATTACTGTGCTTTCAATGGGAAGTTTGCACTACTCAAGCTTCCTTTCAAATCATGGCATTTTCAAGGCAAGTCAGGCTAGCCTAAAAAAAAGAAGAAAAAAAAAAGAAATAAATAAATACATGAGTAAATAAACGAATAAATATATGAATAAAATTAATTAATTAATAAACATATAAATAAATAGATTAATAAATAAACGAATGAATAAATGGATGAATAGATGAATAAATAAACGAATTAATAATAGATGAATAAATTAACAAATAAATGGACGAATAAATAAATAAATAGACGAATATATAGAATGAATAAATGAATAAATAAACGAATAAATGAATAGATACATAAATAAACGAATAAACAGATAAATAGAAACATTAATAAATACATAGCATAAATAAATAAATAAATAGGCGAATAAATATATAAATAAATAAAGGCAAATTTTTAAAACTATTGCGTGTGTGTGAAGTTGGAACTTGTCTCGAAATATGATTTGGGTTTAAAAAGTACGCAAGTTACCCCTGTAATACATAAAGAAAATTTATATATTTGTGATAATTGGATAATCATGTAAATAACACGATCATTTTACCTTATATTTCCATTTATTTCCTCGCATGCCCGTCTAAATCATCAGTTATAACAAAGAGAATGTATTTATTTATCTATTTGTGTTTTTTTAAGTGAAATCAATCAGTCTTGTGTTAAACGTTGTGGGGTGAGGATGTGTCTGTTTTGCGTTGGTGTAAATAGTGTTTTTGTCTGTGATTTTTGGGAATTATATCAAAATCTGAGTGTAGAGGAAAAAGTTAGAAAGTTAGTCGTATGATATGTGAAGAAAGAAATGTTCAAAGTGAGGAAATGATTTAAAAACGCTATTAATTCAGATATTTATGGAATTATCAGCTAAGGAGTTATCAAGTCTATCTAGAAAAAAAAATTGTATTGTAAATTTTATTATTGATTTATTTATTTGCGATTTTGTTACCATTTGTTGAAAATCTATGCAGATATTAGTGAAGTAATTTTGAAAATGTTTTAAGTAAGATTTCTCCGGAATTCTAATGCTTATTTATGTTTTAATTAGTGTGTTTATACTTAAAGGATCCGCATCAGTAAAGAAAATATTAAGTTAATCAAGAAAAAAAAATTATTAGTGTATTTTTCGGTATTTTTTGTGTGATTTTATTCAATAAAAAAAATGTGTTATTAGTGTATTTTTTCAGTATTTTTTATGTAATTAAGGTAAATAAAAAAAGTGTTATTAGTGTATTTTTCGGCACTTTTTATGTGCTTCAGCGTGTAAGAAATCATGGAATTTACCAAATCCCTTTCAAGTGGCCGTCAGTCCTGTCGCTGATTCAGGTAAGTAATTTGAACAGTTTTTAAACTTAGTGGGAACATTTTTATAACGTGCATGAAATCCTTTGCTTCCTGGTTCCGTGTGTGTGTGTGTGTGTGTGTGTGTGTGTGTGTGTGTGTGTGTGTGTGTGTGTGTGCGCGTGCGTGTGCGTGCGTTTGCGTGTGTGTGCGTGCGCGCGTGTTTGTGTGCGTGTGTGTGTTTTTATTTGTGTGCGTGTGTGCGTGCGTCCGTTTGTGTGTGTGTGCGTGCGTCCGTTTGTGTGTGTGTGCGTGCGTCCGTGTGTGTGTGTGTGTGTGTGCGTGTGTGTTTCTATTTCTATTTCTCTTTCTTCCTCCATATCGATATTCATGGCTATATTATTAGTGTAACAACGCTGTATGCCTACATTGCATGCCCTTGGTTAAAGCACGACCATTTGCATGCATGTCAGGTTTGATTTTAATGGGGTCAAAATCGTTATGTTGATGTGCCTTTCCACGCGTGAGCTCGTTACATTATATCCACATTATATGTATAAAAGTATGTATACATGAACGTTCGTATGTCTGTGTGTATGTGTATCTACATGTGTATTATTATTATTCATTGTAATTTTCATACAGTGTTGCGTTACAATTTAGCTAGTTAATATTATATATATATATATATATATATATATATATATATATATATATATATATATATATATATATACATATATATATATATATATATATATATATATATATATATATATATATACATGTATATATATATATATTTGTGTGTATATATATACAAATATATATATATATATATATATATATATATAGAGAGAGAGAGAGAGAGAGAGAGAGAGAGAGAGAAAGAGAAAGAGAAAGAGAGAGATAAACGTCTATTACATGGGTAACAAGAGAGATTTTAAAATTCCAATAACCAAATTTAAAATTCAGTAACAGTTATTTCTATTATACATACTGAAAATCGGTTGTTTCTTTGAACATTTACAAGTTGCATAAGGCTTGTATGAACCTCTATAGAGATGTTATTCATAATGAGATTTGGTGCATTGGTGTTCATGTTCTGCAAATTCTACATTCCCCTGTTTTTCGTACCTAACTAATCCATCTTAACCAAAACAAACCTAGTCAAATTTAAACTAACTTAACCTAGACAATTTTATTTTATTTAACTTAACCTAACGCAACGTAACGTAACCAATCGCAATACAACATAACATAACATAACATAACACCACAGAACAACACGACATAGCACAGCACACTACAGAATAGCACAAGAAAACACAGCATAACACAACAGAGATCAGCACAGTACAACACAAGACAGCATAAAACAACACAGCACAACAAACACAATACAGATCAGCACAGATCAACACAGCACAGCACAAGCCACTCTAACCCTAACGTAACTATGACATGAAACTTCTGCTGAATAATGTAATAGCAATAAGAGCAAAAAAAGACTTGATATTGCATTTGGAGGTCGTATGTACTTCACTTCACTTTATAAAGACTAATATATATCCCTTACGTTTCTATTTATTACGCAGATACGAACAAGCTGTGGTTATTTATTTAAATAGTATTTTGCATATAAATTTATTTTTGATATAGTGTTTTTTATACTTTATATCCTATACTTAAGCGTTGAAATCAAAATAAAATGATAGGCCTATATCATTTTTACTCGCATTACACAATAATGCAACGACGCAGAATACGTGATATTATAAACCTTAAAACCTTTGCTTAGAGAAAATGAAATGGATCGTAGCTTCAATTAGGATTCCACGTTATCGTACCAAAGCAAGCTCAAGCTCATTAAAGCAATCACAGGACATTGGAACTCCGCTGATTGCTTCATTCCATATCCATGTCAAACTTTAAGCCGGTTGGTTCACGGCCAAAGGTCATGAACCGTTTATAAAGACATGGGAGACCCTTCACATAATGGAAGCAAAGTTGACGTATTTAAGTTTAATAAAGTCGGCATTTCTATAAAATATCGTTTGTTCCTCGTCTTTGATATCATTAAATAATAATGATAAATAAGACGAGTGCTAACCGTAATGATTTATTTCAGTTTTAAATTAGATTCTCTGGTAATATCTAAATGGTTGTCTCCAAGAACACGAAATGGGGTTATATATTTTCCAAGTGGAATTATCTCGTTTAATTAAAACTGTCAACGTTCGATTTCCGTGTTAGACCGATATTTAACTATGAGCTTGTAATTTCTTTTTTACATTCTTTGGTAATATAACTATGATGTCTCTCACATTTTTAAAACATGAAAATGCCCTTAAGGCGGTTTCCTTGTTAATGAAGCAGGCAAGAGGAAATGAAGGTTAAATCATAGCATATAATTTCTTCGACGAATTTTCGGGAAATTTATCGATCTTGTCGCTGGTAAATAATGGATCACATTTAAGGTCAGATACAACAAAAAAAATTTACTTGTGTTGAAAACTTCTTGTGTGGAAAAGCGTGTAAATCTACTTTAGTTTTGAAAATGAATGGTTTGTTTGTTTAAATTTTGTGCAGACAGGTGCTTTTCATTTCATTTTATTTTATTTATTATTATTATTATTATTATTATTATTATTATTATTATTATTATCATTATTATTATTATTTATGTTAGCGTACTTGGCAAAAAAAAAAACTCATTTCTTTTTTCTTTTTTTTTTCTTTTTTAAAGCTAAATTCATAAACTGAAGATGTTGAGTTTCGAAAAATCCTATTTTGAGACTAATGTTATTCATATTTCATTCTCTAGGGAAGCAGACTACATGGACGACTGCGTTAAAAGTCAATAACTTAAGAGATTTTTTTTTTTTTTTTTTTTTTTTTAAGAACTCTGAAATATTTGAAATATTGTACTTCCCGTTAAGAGAACAGTTGAATACAAATTCTCACA
>NC_051390.1:6625418-6637918 GCF_015228065.2 Penaeus monodon | reverse complement strand
GTGTGTGTGTATCTGTGTGTGTATGTGTGCGTGTGTGTGTGTGTGCTCGCTTGCATGCGTCTGAACTTCATGAAAATAAAGACATTTTTGGAAAAGATTTGAGCTAGGAGATAATGCTGCATATTCGGAGGCCCAAGAAAGAGCAAGGGAAGGAATCACAAGAAACGAAGCAGGCAAAGAGATAAGGAATGAAAAAAGGGCGAACAATAAAAAAATATAAACGGAAGGAAGAAGTATCGCGAAGACAAAGTTGGGTGAGTTAAAGGCAAGCCCTGCGGGGAACATGGGGAGAGGGGGAAGGGAGGAGGCGAGGGCGGGGGGAGGAAGTAGGTGTAAGAAAGAAGGCTTATGAAAATTTAGCCGGGGCAGAAAATTACGAAACTTTGGACTACGTATTGACGAAATAGTTTGCCAATATCCCGAGTCCATGAGGGGGATACGACGGAGGCAGACAAACGTCCAGAGAGAGAAATGAAGAAGTGAAGGAAGATTAACAGCCATACGAAGAGAAGAAGAGGGAAGAGGGAACAGTGTGTAATAAAGCAGGGGAAAAGAGGGCAGAGCCAGGGACCACGGCGAGGGAAGTGCGAGGGGAAAGCAAGCCGAGGGGAAGGTGATATTTCCTTTCATATATACTTTCCAACCTAAAGATTTAGCCAGGGGAGTTTTGGGAAAGGAATATCAGTCTGTCGATATATATATATTTTTCTCTCTCTCTCTTTCTCCTTTCTCATTAATAAAAAGAATCATCTGCGTCTCATTGCCTTATCATCAACAAGCATTATTAATACTTTAGAATAAATAAAATAACAAAAAAAAACAAAAAAAAAACAGCAAAACGTTTCTTTCACATGAGCCTAGAGATCAAGGAACCTGATAGTCTTTCCAGTGAATACAAAAAGAGATGAAACTGCCTTTTCTGATGCACGACTTGCCCACGCTGAATCTTTATGGACTTACTCGTATCAAAGGAAATAACTTAGAATTTCACCCTCTTCTTTGACGGCGCTTTTGCTCGACAGGAAGGTTGAGGGAGGAGTTTTAAACAAAGGGAGGCGGGGGAGGGTCGTTGCTATAAACCAGATGTAGACTTGCCTCCGTCACTTTTTGTTGTGTTCAGGTGAGCAAGGCTGAGATGATCCTTATTGTCAATATGGCCAGTGCAAAGGTAATATTTTTCATCTCCGTGAACACAAGAGTACTACAAGAGTAAATGTACTACTGCTGTTACGTTTTTCATGCACGTGGACACAAGAGACCATATATATATATATATATATATATATATATATATATATATATATATATAATATATAGATATATATAATATAATATATATATATATATATAATATATATATATATAATATAGAAAACTGGAAATACATGCATTTCATCAGAAATACATGTATTTCTAGTGTAGATCTAATAGCATCATATACATAATTTGCGCTATAAAGTCCTTAATTCTTATTCAGGTCTTGCTCTGCATTTGTCCGAATAGATTTTTTTCCCCACGTGGGCACAGTAAATTTTTTTCCTCACTTTTATTATTCCACAAGGACAGCAAAGGACACACGTAGATATAGAAGAGGCCATTATTTGTATCGAATAGTAGACATATTTTTCATCCCAATGGGAATAACATAAGTTTTAATACTCACTTTTATTCTTTCCGTAGAGACTACCGTTGATTTAGAATATTTACATATCTACGATAACGTGTGTCTAAACAGTGTTTCATTATATTTTCAGCATGCATGATTCCTCCTGCAGCTGCATTTTCTATAAATATCTTTTGGAGGTATTTTTAACACCACAGATTCGAAAAAAGCGGAACCAATGAATAACATGAAATAAGTCAAATATATTTTATTCTGTTAATAAGATATTACAAGCAAGTGTTAAGAAAAAAGTTTCATACAAAATGTTATATACAACAAAAAATATACAACTTGTGCAAGATTATCCGAATATTTGTCGAGAGTATTTTCGAAAAGGTTCATCAAGGGACGAAACACCATAAGAATCTTCTGTCTTGGAAATGTACAACATTAGGGTTGATATGTTAGCAACAGAACACTGGCATCTAGTTCATTTACACCTGTGATTCGGCTCAGAGGCGTGGGTGAAATATTTTCATTGATTTACTTATCTTTAGTTTTATAGGCATAGCTTTCCATCGGATTTCTCCAAATGGTTCGTGTTTACTCGTTTCTCTTCTATATAAATTATGTATATATATACAGTATCAAATAAATCTACTGTTTGCTTACCCTTTATTATACTTGATAGTTTAGAAAGAAATATCAAAATAACAACAATAACAATAATGATAACCACTCGAATTAGCATCCATATCACTGAATGCCGACTTCACAGGATACTTATAGTATTATAAACATCTCTTGGTTAATACTATCATCTATATATTTCAACAAACCGATATCAAATTGACACCCCGTTATAAAAAATAGTAACAATTTGAGCATTGGCG
Organism: Penaeus monodon; assembly: GCF_015228065.2. Taxonomy (NCBI): domain Eukaryota; kingdom Metazoa; phylum Arthropoda; class Malacostraca; order Decapoda; family Penaeidae; genus Penaeus; species Penaeus monodon. The sequence continues at coordinate 6,635,422 of NC_051390.1, read as the reverse complement.
TGTCCAAATCTGTCACCGCAGCCCAGCGTTATTTGATAAAATGACGATAGCCTATGTTCTTATCTCTAAAGCTTATTCATTTCTAGAGTACACTGAACTTCTATCTTTACTTGGGAGATGAAAGGGGGATGAACACATTCATACTTGCGTATTTAAAGATTTTACAAGTGCATTTTTTTCCTTTTTATATACATACATACATACGTACAAACATACACGCAGATACCTAAAGAGCGTCCAGATATTCTCTCTCACAGGACGGAAGCATTAAAGCTCATAACCATCAATATTAGTTTTACATGAGGTGAACAATGATTTTATTACAGCTAATACTGGTAAAAGGTACATTAAGCATGGCCTATGTACCTAAAAGATCCAAGTTGTCATTCCATTTTCATATTTTTTTCTTCCATTTTGGCACTCGGAACTATCGCTCCGTACGACAACGTTGAATAATATTAAAGTCATTTTGTTTAGTTGTCTTTCTTTGACATAACATCTTATTTTTCTTAGTCATCGTTCAGTTTGTCGAGATGATAGCCGTTTTCTTTGACGGCGCAGCGAGCTCTCGTTCTCTTATATTTTAGGCATAAACTTAACTAATACAGGTCTCATCTTTTGCTTGATGATAAAATCGCTTAGTTAACTGGGAGAATCTTGGTAGGAGGCGGTGGACTAAAGGAAACCGGTCTGTAGCCCTTGGAGGCATTAAAAGGAGTCAGCATGCTGTGAGCGAACCTTGCAGGACTGCTGTCTACTGGTGGATACCCGTTCATCTGCAAAGTAGAATCGAGTTAGTTTCTGAAACATTCATTTCTCTTTTACATTTTGCCTGATCGTAAGGCATTTATCTCTATATTATTAAAAAAAACATAATACGTAACATATACATAACATTATTGTGGTTTCACGTAAAATGTTATATCAGTACAACTATCATTAAAAACTTGAAAACTTGACATGATACGAATGATTCCCAACTAGCCAACGTGACCCTGTGAGAACACTAACCCTGGTGTAGTTATGGCTGAGGGAAGTGTCGGCAAGATGATGACTGGACTGGTGGTGTCGCGCTGTAGATGATGACGACGAGGACCCAGTCTCAAGAAGGTCGACGGAGGCACTGCGATGGACGCCACTGCTGCCTACGGAGCGTCGGTCATCGCTGGAGTGCCTGCCGAGTGCCATAGTTACGTTAGTGTAATTCTTGTGTGGACCGTATTAATATATATCGTCGCAGTCTCAAATTATGCAACTAAATCACCACAACTGATGCGTTTGCTGCAAATATAAATTCACACAGAAAGACTTTAGGCCTATACGATCAGCGACGAAGACATGTAAACGTAAACAAGAGACTTACTTGGAAAATCTATCACTCTCATCGTGTCGTTTCATCTTGACGGACACGACGTTTGGCCCGATCACATGGGCGTTCCCGCGGCAGAAGTCTCGGCGGTAGTTGCTGCTCCTGTTGCTGCCCGTGGGCGTGACGGAGACAGGTGGACCTAAAGGAAGGGAAGACGATAGTTGTGTGAGGTAAGGACGGCATGAGATAAACAGTACATTGTCATGCTTTAGGGAAAGGAAATATTTTAAAAATACTCAGAGGATAATAAATCTTGCTTGTTTGATGAAATGAAGTAAGCCTAATTGCAGGTTTACAGATAAAACAAGTCAAAGTCTAGCGTTTCCCACGCCAGATGGAGTGAGGTGTAAGATCGAATAACTAGCGTGAAGGAGTTAATTTAGAGACAAGGAAACTATGATCTCGATTTTAAAATATTGCCAAAATATTCACTTACTGCTTGGAATGCGACCTGGCGGAGAGTGAGAATGGCGCGAGGAACTACGATATTCCCGATATTCTCTGCGTTCCTGGTGGAATTCGGGAAGTTCCTGTGTCAGGCGGCGACTCTCCGGTGATTGTGACCTGCGGGAGCCTTCTCTGTGGTGGTGCCTGCTGTGGTACTGCTGCTGGCTCTCCTCCTGGTGGTGGTAGTACTTGTAGCGCCGCGACTCGCGCTCTGCACCGTCGTTCAAGTGATTATAGACGGACTTCCGGGCGCCGCTGCTGTGCTTGGAGCGGGAGGGGCTCTCGTGACCGCCGCCCACGACGCCCGCAACCCGCGCGTCGCCGCTACGTTTCCTCGACGCTGCTATGATTTCGGCGCGGAATTCCTCCCTCGGGTTCGCCTTTAGATCCTCGCTGTTCTTCCTCGACGACGCGGCCGAGGAACTCGAGTAGTCATCACTCGTCTTGCGTGGAGAAGACGCGGGCGCTCCGTCGGGCTCCTGGCGGGGCGCGGAGGTGAGAGTGGTGGTGGTGGAGGTAGAGGAGGAGCGGCTCTCGCGGCGGCCCTTCACCCAGCTCTTGATCCCCGACAGGAGGCCGGGCGAGGACTCGGCGGGGAGCTCCGGGGGAAGGGAAGAGAACGGAGACCCGTAACTCTGCTGCAAAGGGGGTGGAGAGTCAAGCAAAGGACAACGATGGCACGGATTGAATAGGGGGCCCGGTTTCTAATCGCTTGTATGTGATTCTTATATATGTATGTGTATAACAGTAAGTATATCTATACACTCACACTCACTCACACACACACACATACATACATACATACATACATACATACATACATACATACATACACACACACACACACACACACACACACACACACACACACACACACCACACACACACACACACACACACACACACACACACACACACACACACACACACACACGCGCGCGCGCGCGCGCGCGCTCACACACACCACTATCACATAAAAACAGACTCAGCTACTTCTCTTTTATCTTACAGAAACGAAGAGTAAAACACAATCATAATGAAACTGAAGACCTACCTGAGGGGGAGATGACCGAGGCAGAGGAGGTCTTGAGGAATCTTGACTTGACACCTCTTGCTGGTCAGAGGAATACGAAGACGAAGGGTGTTCATCGCTGGAATAAGAGTTGTTGTGACTGTGTTGTGGCTTCTGTGGTTGTTGTTGTTGTTGCATGTGGAAGAGTTTGAGCTGCTGTTTGAGTTTCTTCTTCTCTCGCTCTCTCTTTTTCTGGAATTCTTCTTCGACCTGTAAAGATTCCGTGGGTTATTTATTGTAAATGTCGAATAATTTCACAATGTAGAATCTGGACGTTCAGGTGTAAATATGCATTCAAGTAATTTCACTTATTTTGTAGTGATAAAAGTGTCTAACATAGGACAGATTTCGGGAAAAAGTATGAGTGAGAACTAGACTAAGTGACATAATTCTGATGAAGATTTGGTACTGAACATCAATTCTATATCGTGCATAGATGAATCATTAATTTTTATATTAAATTTTTTTTCTTACAATTGTCATAGTTAATTCTGTTCATGATATATTTCTCACTGTCAATTCCATTTACAAATTATTTTTTCATTCTATATCAAGTTATTTTGTATCAGGTATTGAATTTTGTATTTTATATTTTCTTTATATCATCTTATAAGGAATCCCTTATTTTTATCGTTATTTTCCTTTCTTTTTACAATTACCACAGTCAATTCTGTTCAGGGAATATATCTGACCGTCAACTCCATTTACAAATTATCTTTTCCCACCTTTTTCATAGCTTCAATCTCCTTCAGTCTCAGCCTTTCCTTCTCGGCGACTTCGCGTGCAAGTTTTTCCTCCAACTTTCTCTTCTCCAGAATCCTGACGGTGCTCTGGTAGGAGAACTTCTTCCCTTTACTCTTTTTCAAATGTGGGTGAGAATCGGGAATGTTGACCGGCAGGGAGCTGGGCCCGTGATAGCTCTCTGGAGGGAGAGCTGGGTCCTCATCACCTGGGAATAAAAGAAAGGCATTAGCAGAGAGCATTTTGTTGTTTAGATATGCGTAAGCTAAGAAATAGAATTCAATATCTTGCCTTGTGATATTTATTTTCTTTTACATTTCATATGTAAATCAATTAACTTTGGTATTCATAGTTAGATGTCGTTTTATTTCCTTTAATTCATGTTGTTAATGTATATCTACTTGTATAGAGGGATCTATTGATTCAGTGACAAAGAGAATATGATAGTGCTATTCGAATTCCAGATGAACACTCACCTGACGGTGGTTTACGTTCATTATCAGGAGAAAGCGGCCTCATGTTATGATGATCGTAGTGTCGATCATTCTCGTCTTCATTACCGGAGTCCCCACGCAGTACCTTCCGTGAATTGTATTCCGGCAGGTACATGATATGACCAGCTCCACCATGCTGCAGATAGGAGGGCGTTCGCGATCGTGATTCATCGTACGGAACATCGGGAGCACCATTTCCGCCAATGCGAGACTCGGACCTGCTGCGGGCGGCTCGAGAACTTGAAAGATTGCTGACGCTGTCTTGTTCTTCGCACGTGTTGAGGGAATTGGGGATGGAGCGAGACATGGACCAGTTGTCGCGCCACGTTACGTCGTCGCCTAGAGGTTGCGACTGAGGGTCTTCGGGAGACCTGCTCCTCTGCAGGCTGTCTTCACCGCCAGGACTCTTTCGTCCGAGGGCCACAATGGCTCCAGACACAGATCGCTTTAATTTCCGGAGGCTGTTGAACTTTTGTGGAATGTTGTCTCCTCCTCCAGTGCGTTTCTTCCATTTTGGCCAGTTGTCTTTCTTCTCTGACATAATGAGTTCGAGGATCACTTCTGTCTCCACGGGACTATCTGGTTCAGTTTCTGGTTCTGTCGTTATTTCTGGTGATTTTCCAAACATGTTTGACCGTGATGTTAATTTTGGAGGCGTGGAAAGGCCTTGAGGTAATCCAGGCTGTTCACCACTTCCATCTAAACTATTATCGTCTAGATCCTGTGCAGGTGTCCAAGCTCTCCTGACTTCAGGACGCCCTGAAGCCACAGGTGACGATACTGCCAGGGGTCCAGATGAACTCTTGGTTTTCTCTGGTGGACTGAGAGGTTCGAATTCATGAGTCGGTCCAGGGCTTCCAGCATCACCTGAGATGCCTGAGTCAGCAGATTTCTCACCAGACCCTCGAGGAGGAGCTGTTGGCCTTGTGTACCTCTGGATTTTTGTCTCATACACAGAATCTGGGTCTTCACTACTGCGACTCTCATTAAGGGGTTCCTTCTGTCGGCTAGCTCGCTCAAGGCTTAAAGAGCGCCAAGCAGCATTAGGACTGAATCTGGGAATCTCGTACTGGCGTCGAGGAAGTGTAGGGCGGAGGTTAATGCTAACTTCACCTTCCATCTGGTCACTGTGTTCATGATCCAGGTACAAACTGCCAGAGTTTTGTCGTGAGTGATAACCTCCGTCCTCACGCCGAGAAGAACCGCTTGCCCTGCTTTCTCCATCAGTTCGGGACATTTTGTGCCTTTCAATTGCAATCGCAAATTCTTCAACATCACGTGATAGTTTGCGGCGATCTGCATGGCTCTGATGTTTGGTGCCAGCGTCAGTTTCATCAGCAGTCGCTTTGTGACTCTCTTTGCGGGCGCTACGGCTGCGACTTCGACTCTTCTCAGCACGCTCGAGGGTACGACGTGAGAACTCCACTGTCTGGCCAGTGATACGCACTTCATCTTGATTCTTTGTCTTGGCTGCTTCTTCTTGATTCTTCATCTTAGCTATTTCTTCCTGATTTTTGATTTTGTGAAGACCAGTATTTGTTTCACCTCGCGTGTCACGTTGTACCTCAGGTTCCATTCCAAAGAAGAAGGTTTTTGGCTGTGAGGTATTGTGGTCAGTAGCCACAGCGGCATTACGACTAGATGGCCCGGATGACCGTTTTTCTGTTTCCTTATTCTTCCTTGTCAGGGTTGACACATTGACCTCAGGTTCTGAAGACTTCTTCAGGTTCTTTACAGTGCTAATGAGTTCAGCTTGAAGACTTGCTGACATCTTCTTGCGCTGTATAACTTCTCTCTCTGCTTTATCCCATTCATCATCTATTTTTGTACTGCTGTTTTTCTTTTTCATTTCAGCTTCTGCCATGTCCCACTCGTCTTTGATGTTCCTGTTTTCTTCTTTTTTATTAACTCATGATGAGAGCCACTGGATGACGAACGGCGATGTGAAGAATTTTCTCGATAGGAGTCAAGGCGAGTGGACATTCTTCCAGCCAGTGGAGTAGATGCTTCACCTGCCCATTGCTTCCTCTCTTCGAGCTTCCGTTCCAGTGTGCTCATTCTGCGGTGGCTCTTCTGGTGATCCCTTTCCAAGGTGCTGCTTCTTCTTGATTCCCTCTCGATAGCGCTGCTCTTCCGTGAATCACGTTCTAGTGTGCTACTTTTTCTTGAATCCATTTCACGTGAACTTGATCGGCGACGAGAATCCCTTTCTAGTGTGGACCACATGCGAGGTTCCTGTGTATGGTGGAGGTGTGTCAGGCTCGTGGCTGCTACTGGCCTTCCAGGGGACACAGGAGGATGGCTTAATTCATGCTGCAGGCAGTCGAGACTACGCGCACGTTCACGGATTTCTTCGCGTGGTGAACGTCGTGGTGAACGGGATACAGCAGACTGTCTCTCCTCACTAACTGCTCGCAATCGGTCTTGCTCCTCGCTAGAACTTCTCTGATCCTCACCAGGTATTGGTCGACGGGATTCGTTCTTCTTGCGGAAAAGGCCAATCTTACGAGGCTTCGACTTCTGAGCTTCGTGAGGGGAATCTCTGGGCCTTGAACTCGGTCCGGGCCATTGTGACCACTGGTCCTGCATGGCTATGTCACTTATGGAATGGGATCGCTCAGCTCCTCGAGGAAGGGAGTGTGTGTCCATAGCATTCTCAGCGGGAGCAGGAGGGGCCTTGTACTTCTTCTTCGATTTTATTCTGCCTTTTGTTGGCGACTGACTGATGATTGTATGTTGGGTTTGTGGCGGCGTAATGGGTGCAGGGGTTGGCCCTCTCAGATCCGGTTCACTCGCATAGTTCTTGGAAGGAGGACGCCCAAACCTCAGATCATGAATGGACGCTGCTCGCTCGTCATGGAGATGGGGATTGTGGAGAGCAGTCATGGAGGCCGAATGAGGAGGCTGGAGCACATGGTGAGGCGGATGGTGGGGAGGATATGGCTGGTGAAGGGAAGTAGGAGGAGGAAAACCTGGGTGATGGGGTGCATGGAATTCACTCATCCGTCGGGCTGTTATTGTGCCCTTGCTTTGGAGGAGGTGTCCATTTTCAGTCGGGCGTAAACGTTGTCCTGGCACTCTCTCTGGCAACACCTGTAAAAAGAATAACAGGTAAAATAACCGCAAAATTAAATCAGTATGCTATTTTCTACATTGTTAACCTCATTACTTAATCAAAATCAAATCGATATGTTATTTTATAGTTTTAACGCCCCAGGAATCAGAATTAAATCAGTATGTTGTTCTATAGGTTTTAAACCTCAGGAACATTCACAAAATTTCTTGTCAAATTATTATTTGAGAGGAAATGAACTGAAAATCTTGCCCAAAAATATTTTTATGAAAAAATTAGATTACTCAATATGAATTATAATTATAGCAGGATTTATCTGTTAAGAAAAAATACCTTATTTTCCGTTGTAGCACCATATTTCTTGAGTCGCTTATTCTCACGAGGAAAGCTTTGTGTCCAATTCGGCGGCGGCTGCGAAAGAGCCACGCTACCGCTGTTTTGATTACCCATCCTGACGTCACTACAGGAAACGTCGCTGATTGGCCCAGGAGATCACTTCCAGCCGCTGGTTGGTCGAGATGATCCGTGACGTAGGCAGATGGCAGGATCGAAGACGTCACGGATACGTCACCCACTTCTCGTTTTCTTTAGCTAGGATGCTAATGAAAGACGAAAAGCGGTGAACGGACGCCATCCTTAAGGCAGCTGTGCATCTTGTTAGTTCAGCGCCTGGAAGAAAACGACTTAATTAGCTTCGTTTATCACATCCGATGCCAATTTCTTTTGTTGGTTTGATTGTTAATATGTTTGTATTAAGAGTTTTATAATAGAAATGACATGCTAATATGCTTATATTTTCGCCCAACATCCGAGCCGGTCTCTCTCTCTCTCTCTCTCTCTCTCTCTCTCTCTCTCTCTCTCTCTCTCTCTCTCTCTCTCTCTCTCTCTCTCTCTCTCTCTCTCTCTCTCTCCTCTCTCTCTCTCTCTCTCTCTCTCTCTCTCTCTCTCTCTCTATGCCAGCACTCCAAAACACAGCTAGCGAAAGACCGATATCTCCACCTTCCTAAATCTGAATTGCAATTAATCTGGTACCAAACTTTCCTCCCTCACACCCATAACTTAAACACCCCCCCACACCCCACCTACACCCCACCAACACCCACCCACGTAAACTTGAACCTACGCATAACACGGCATCCATAGTAGGGTAGTCACGTCACCTGACAAGGGTTCTATTCTTCTGTCTCCCAAAAACGGCAATGGGTCGTAAAGATTACTGCTCCTGGGGTTTAACGCTGATTTAATTATTCATTGACCCCCTTCCCCTACCTTTCTCTGATCGTCTTTTACTCTCTTTTTTTATCTGAAGATTCCTATCACTTCTGATATCTGTGTGTGTGTGTGTGTGTTTGTGTGTGTGTTTATATATACATGTACATATTGTTTTTTCTTCTATTTTCTTTTCTTTTTCTCTCATCTTTTTATCAACAATAGGAAGATTTTTTTGTGATGAAAAGTCAAGAGAAAGGATTCGAGTATAGTATATTTGCTATTGTTTGTCTATAGTTTGTTCTTTATAGTCTTCCCAACGCAATATTTACCAATAAAACGTGTAGCATAAAACACAGAACTTTGTACCGGTGTTTTTTAGGCGCCTTTGTGCTGAACATACCGGACCCCTCCCCCCCCTCATCCCAACCAACCCACCCCTCTCGCCCCTCACGCCCGCCTTCCTCCTCCGGCCCGCCCACCCGCCCGCCCTCTCACTCACGCCCAGACGCTTTCTTCATCGTCGTGCGCTGCAGCTGGCTATCACCGGTAATTATTTTGCAGACGGGATGTTTTTTAAGACGCCTGCCTTGTGAGAAAAAACATGCAAATATCCGCTAATCTTTGCGCACCAAAAAGTATATGATAAACAGGAGAACAGAAATGAACACAAAAAGAATCATTGCTGTGAACCTTCTAGTGTCTTTTTAAAAATATGTTGTACTCAGGCTATGCATGTAAGTACATGCATGCACATACATAAATACACACACACGAACACACACACACGCACACACACACACACGCACGCACGCACGCACACACTCGCACACTCCCTCACACACTCATACACACACAGCCACACACACACATACTCTCACGTACTCATACACAGACACACACACATGATCACATACACATATACCGTATATATGTGTTACAGATGGGTTTATAGATAGAAAAAAAATATATGTATAGCTAATACGTATATTCACAAGTGCATATGAATTTACATTGTGTGTGTGTGTGTGTGTGTGTGTGCAATTGTATTGTTTACCTGAATATTCGCAATGATAAGAATTTAAACCGACTAAAAATTATAATCGACGCTGGGATTTTTTAAATCTAATATTCAAATTTTACTTCCTTATATTAATTACAATATTTACCATTACATTATATTCATATTCATACTGTTTATATTATAGTATAATTATATCACATCATATTATATTTATATCATATATTATATTCATATTACATTATATCTCATAAGATTTATATTATAATGCACTATATCATACCATATTCCATTACATTATATTACACTAATTTATATCATACTATATCTACTATATACCATTTACTATTATAATTTTTATACCAATGCCTCTCTCTCTCTCATGGAAAACCACAACGACCCCCCTCCCCCTCTGTGGTTCCTGTACCAGCCCCGTCGTGTACCGTACATTGCTTCATTTAACCCCCGCTGACTATGCACTTCCTAGGCTGTAGTTCCAGATATAACGTCAGAAGCATATACTTGACTTTTTCAATGGTTGATTAAGGATTCTTCATTACGCAAGAGGATGATAGAAG
>NC_051390.1:6607918-6617918 GCF_015228065.2 Penaeus monodon | reverse complement strand
TTTCAGCGTGTAAAGTGGACATTCGCATCGGGTGTCAAAGCTTAAATATATACCGCCGGTAATTCATGAAATGTAAGATTATTTCACTGTGTATTTACTCAAAGTTAATTTTCATATATTCACCTCTCGATACCGAGGGAAGTTATATATCTACAGATTCACTATAGTACCTATCATTCTCTTTCTTATTAGGATATTTTGTCTCCACGACAACATTACTTAGACTGCATAACTGGCGACATCATATACATATTTTTTTTTCAAGGGCTAGAGCTAGAGTGGCATGTTATCTTCTTTAATAACGCTGCTGGTAATACGATTTATCCCTGGTTTGCCGTAATTGATAGCTTACTAGTGAAACAAACATAAACAGATAGTTTGTCTTATTGCAGATAATAGTGTGTACGTTACGGTGCGTTTCCAATATCTGTTAAGAAAGAAAGAAAAAAAATAACACCCTCCTGTCTCTGTTTCTCCTTCATGTGACGCGTTTGTTGGAAGAAAATATGTACTCCTTCAGAAAAAAATAACCTACATTAAATGAACAATGCCGCTAGACCAGTCTCAAGCGCTATGCCTCAATATATATTATTTGAATCTCGTCCTCTTCATCACTGGCTTTCTGAATCATCACACAAGAAATGATAATACCAATGGAAATAATGTACAAGCCTGGTTGAATGTTCATCTTGCTTTTCTTTTTTTTACACTAGACTACTGGTTTCATTCATTTCTTTGGGGCTATTTGATTCATGGACAGGTGTGTGAGGAAGGTGGTATGTGGCTTTCTATTTGATATGGATGAGAAATAGGCTACTCGGTTAGGATTAATATATAAACTGTTTATTTGAATTAGTACTGCTTTCCTTCACTCTGTCTATCTATCTGTTCATCTCTCTCTCTCTCACTCTCTCTCTCTCTCTCTCTCTCTCTCTCTCTCTCCTTACCTCAGTCAATATTCTGTCGTGGGGGCAGAAGGTGCATGGGATTCTGAAACGATAAGAGAGAGGAATTATTATGTGACTTCATATTACATAATTACAAAAGACTTACATATTTATTTTTTCTTCACACACACACACACACACACACACACACACACACACACACACACACACACACACACGCACGCACGCACACGCACATACACACATCATATCTATATGCAATTATATACCCTTCTTAACAACAGCTAAAACGATCCGTATATGGCAAATATAACTAAACGTCCTTTCACACACGGATTAAACTTTCAAGTATCACAAACCAACCATAAATTGGACCAACTGGAACCTTGGCCGCAACCCCGTCAGTGTCTGTCTGTTGGAAAATTTATGGGATCTGCTGTTTCACCTTTCACGTCATTCTCTCTTCTGTTGTACTTATTATCCGTCTCTCTCCTTGCCTTGACGTGTTACTTTTATGTTTATTTTTACCCATTCTTTTGTTTCTTTCTGTCTTATATGCATATACATGTATATATATGTATATATATTTTTTTCCCCATATTTCTCTCTATCTGCCTTTCTCTCTCTTTCTTTCTTTTTTACTATTTTTCTGTTTTAATAAACACTATCAATATATCATTGTTCTTCCCCATTTCTTTTTCTCTCTTATTCCTCCTCTTCTTTCAAGTCCACGTGCCATTCAAAGCCACTGGGAGAAAGGGGGAAAGAAGCACCATAGTAACCTCCACCCCACCCCACCCCTTCCTCACACCCAGTCACCATCTTGGGCGTTCTGTGTGTGTGTGCGTGTGTGTGTGTGTGTTGTTGATGTGTGTGTGTGTGTGTGTGTGTGTGTGTGTGTGTGTGTGTGTGTGTGTGTGTGTGTGTGTGTGTGTGTGCGTGCGTGCGTGCGTGTGTGTGTCCACCAGGCGTCTCGTGCCTCCTCTAATTCCCTCAGGCTATTCTTCTTCCTGTTGCTTCTTCCCTCCCATCCTCCCTCCTTTTCTCTCTCTCTCTTTTTTCTTTCTCTCTTCTCTTGTCTCTGTGGCGTATGTCTTTTTAATTCCTCCTTTCTTCGTTCTTTTGTTTGTTTGCTCGTTTTTCATTTATTATGCTCCCAATTTGAGTATCTATATTACCGTTATTATTATTTTTTTTACGTTATTCCTATTCCACTCTTTTTCTCTTTCTTTCGTGTTCTTCCTTAGATTTTCGCTCAAAGTCCCTCGGGGTCTTCCTTCTGCCTCCCCTTCCTTCGCTTTATTTCTTTCTTCCTTTCGCCGCTATTCCTTCAACGTTTGTGCTTTCCGTTAATCTGTTTGCGCTTTGTTTTTCCCAGTCGGGGTGTGTGTGTGTGTGTGTGTGTGTGTGTGTGTGTGTGTGTGTGTGTGTGTGTGTGTGTGTGTGTGTGTGTGTGTGTGTGTGTGTGTGTGTGTGTCTGTGGGTGTGCAGATGTGCGTGCGTGTATGTATGTATATCGTCATTCTTTTCTCCTTGTTTCTTATACACAAGTACAACCATATACTTCGTCCATGTCACTGCTGTCTGAGCGAGGACCCCCATTGAGGCTAGACAAACAGCAGCTTGCGTAGCGTTTGTAAGAAAGTGACTCCCTCCTGATATATCGTGCCTTTAGGCCGCCTTTCGCTCCATAGGCGTTGAAGAAACACTTGTCATTGTGCCGTCAAAAAGCCTATTTCAGAAATCTCTCTCTCTCTCTCTCTCTCTCTCTCTCTCTCTCTCTCTCTCTCTCTCTCTCTCTCTCTCTCTCTCTCTCTCTCTCTCTCTCTCTCTCTCTCTCTCTCTCTCTCTCTCTCTTCTTCTTCTTCTTCTTCTTCTTCTTCTCGCCCCAGTGCTACAGATCGTCGACGGAAACAGAATTTTGCACAGAGTAATTTGCAATGATCATACTCAGAACAAAACCGTGTGAATTTTCGCGACATCTGGTCCCAAGCGAATCCCAAAATATAATAGTCTCCCTTGGTCTTTCTCTATGATAGAAACCATTATCCTAGCCTCATATTAATATAAAGACTGGTTCAAATAATAATTCTAAGAATACAGAAATGGATCCTTTTACTGTGAAAATAATTACATTGCGCTCACATTAAAAGAAAATAGAGAGACTGCTCCTACTTGTCAAGGGAGATATTAGGCGCAAATCGAAATCAGAAATTCGAAATAAAGTACCAGAAAAAAAAAATTTTAAAAAAATTGGCCTACTTGTCAAAACAGACAAAAAATGCAAAGTCGAGGCCAGAATTCTGCAATAAGTATCAGACATGCAAGAAGGTCTCCCTCAGTTATGCAGTAATGAAAGGGCTACGGACGCTCGAACTTTCTCGACGACCCAACCAGTCATGGCAGGAATGGGCACAGGGAGCGCCACTAACAAAAAAAAAAAAAAAAGTGATGCTAAGCTGATATTGTAACTGCGCGTGTTGGAATGTAAGGGTGCATTTTTTTTTTCTCTCTCTCTCTTTTTTAGGGGGGGAGGGGATATTGTTATGCAGAAGAGTATTCGTGTCTGTTGGTTGATGGTGTTTGTGTTTGAGCGCGTGTGAATATGCGTATTTGTATGTACGTGTATGTTTATTTGTGCGTGTGTCTGTGTGATTGTGTGAATGAGTGTGTGTGTGTGTGTGTGTGTGTGTGTGTGTGTGTGTGTGGTTATGTGGATATGAGCGTTAGTACCTACTCTGTATGTTCGTGAACTTACTCGTGTGTGAATGCACTCATAACTCAATTTAATTCTGGACGGAATACAAAACCAATAAAGATACATAAAAAAAGCCAGACACTACTGGGCGACCTTGAAACATCTCAATTTGATGAGAGAATTTCCTTTTCCCGCCCACCACCGCCCCTCGCGCCCACGACGCCCAAATGGTTATTGCATCCCGTTGACGAAGGGGAAGAGCGACGGCAAAGAGACCGCTAATGATAAGGGCGGGAGATGGGAGGCGGGGAGAAGCATAAAGACGAAGGAAGGAAGAGAGAGAATAATATTCCAAGACCTAATGATGGCTGCGCCGAGAGTAGATAAAGATTACGTCAATCAGAAGAATGCAGTGAGATGACCTGTGGGGAAAAACGAGGGGTATTTGTCAAGCTTCAGTGACCAGCAAGGTCATGCTGGAGAGGAATGAGCTCGAGAGGTAGAGGGGGGAAGGGGAGGTTGAAGAAAATGTTGGAGGTTTAAGAAGGAAGCAAAATGGTGGTATCGGCGATGTGTTGTTGGAATATACATTTCTTTTTCGTCACATTTATTATGAGAATGTCTAGTTCTCTCTACTCTCAAGTTCACCACTTGGTTTTTGTTTTCGAATATGTGAACCGCCAGTTTCGAATCTTGTATGTGCTTCGGATACGATTCGAAACTGACGGTTCACATATTAACAAAACTGAGTGACGAACTTTAGTGACGAGAAACAGACGAGGCTATATTCTTTATATACCGGTTAATATTCAAACCGTCAAGAAAACCCCTTGGTGTTTAGTTAACCTCTGTACCAAATCCTCCTCCTCGCCAAACATTGAGTAAGCTCTCTCGGCCAAACAAAGGATGAGTAAACGAGTAATCTCTCCTAATCCGTGAGTAATCGGTCTTATCGCTCGAACAAAATGGCCGTAAATCTACCCGGCTCGTGTACCCAAAATACGGCTGTTTCTTTGCCTCCCACGTCTTAAATCCCTCTATTTATTACCAACCCTTCAGAAACACCTTCTATTCACAGCCATACTTCCTTCACGAACGATATTATCCGCGGTGTTACTTACAAGAAAGATGCAAAGAGCAGGTAAGATATTTAGTGTTTTATTTAGATGCTAAAACACCATTTATCCTTTTGCTTTTTTATTCTTTTATTCTATCCGTGAGTGTGTAATACAAGGTCTAGGTGTAGTATACAGTGGCCTCATCGTAGTGTCTAGTGTACAGTGGCTTAACCTTGTGTGGTCAGGTATAGTGGCTTATTCATCATTGTGAATGGCGTAGTAAGATTGTTTTTATGAAGGTAATGACGTCATTGAAGGGCCATGCAGACAAACACGCATGAGAAGGTTAATGGTCTAACTAGCATGTACTTGTTACTCGATTACGTAAAATGTTTTTTTAAAAATACATCTGTGATGACTTTTAGAACATGCATATCATCACTGCAATTAGAAATACGTACAGTAATGTTGTCTTAGAATATGTACATTACTTTTACTAATACACAAACACATATTACGTCATACGGATTATCGAACCACAACAAACAACGGAAAAAGTAACACCAAGTGTACAAAAATACCCAGGACGTGAAATATGCATAAAAAGAAAAAGAAAAAAAGGAAAAAAACAATATTTACTTCCTGTAATATCTGACAGTCATGATGGGATGGCCCCACACGCGCGCACGTATGCAAGTACACACAGGGATATGCCAATGTTTGAATATCTAGAGACACTTTAACGTGTATTTGCAGATGCGGGTGTTTACGTATGCGTTTATATAAATGACTTTACTATTGCATATACATAGGTACTATACATAAATGTATGTGTGCATGATTGTGTGTTTGTGTTTTGTTTTTGTTTTTTATGTGTGTGCGCGCGCGCGTGTGTGTGTTTGCTTGTGCATGTGTGTGTGCGTGTGCGTGTTGTGAACGATTTAAAAGATTATATTTTGGGATAGTATACGTGGATATGACGAAAGTATGACCACTCCTTCGCTAGATTCTTATAACGTCACGTGAAAGGCGCGGCGGCATTGTTGTCTTGCAAGTCTTTCCACGCCTTGCTGGTCGTTCGTTTTCCCGATTTCTCTTCGTTAGTATCTCTCTTTATCTCTTTCTTTCTCATTTCCCCTGCGCTTTAAACGTTTTCTGTACTACCCCTCTCTTGGCCTCTCTCCTCTTCCTTCTCGTCGCCTCTACTCTTCCTTTTCCATCATCCTATTGCCTATCCTCTCAATTTCCCTCCTTTCTTCTTTCTCCATTCCAGCCTCACGACCTCTCCATATTTCGTTTCTCTGGCAACCTGCAAAACCGCCGAGGCTGCAACATTCACCGGCGAGTGGCAATAAAGGGCAAGGGAACGAGCATAACGTTATTCCGCATTGTCTTCCATCCGCAGAGGAGAGAGAGAGAGGAGAGGATGGAAAAATGGCAAAGGTTAGCACGAACTCCAGATTCCAGCATCGGGACTCTCGGCTGCGATGCAAACCACCCGAAGCCTGTTGCTAACAAAACATGGCTTCGGGTATTTTCACTCGCGGTCTCCTCCCGTCTCCCATCCTCGGCCCCTTCCCCGTTTAACAGTTACATTGTGCAGGCGTTGGAACTCGGGCTATGCTTATCGACGCTTAAGATGGTTAACGGCGTTTATGTTTTTATTCTCTCCATTGTCACTCGACGTACTCCTTGAACGATGATCGGGCGTATTGGGTTCATATCGTATATATTGAGCTACTCCCGTTTTTTGTCGGTGGTGAGCGACAATTCTTCGGTTTTCTGTCCTCTTTAGAACCTCCAAGACGTTCCACTTTACGGAAAAAAGAGAAATATTTTATAAATGGGAAACTACAAGAATAGAAACAAAAAATAAACCAGCGTCACCCACGAGCCAAGCAAGAGACAAAAACCAAAGAACACAGGAGCTTCGTTCGCAAGTTCTCTGAATTCTGGTTCAACCCCCGCTCGTCCTGGCTGCGTGAACCGCGGGTCACTCACGAGTCATTACTCTTCGCCGCGCCCTCGAGTGCTGCACACCGGACTAGGTGACGGAGCGGAACGGCGGACACGGGAAACAAATCATTCCGCCGAACGTGACACCTTTTGATGGACGAGAGAAGAAAGGGGTACGAACCTATTGTAAATCCGGGCCTCGACGTTGAGGGTCATGAAGCGCAGGAGGGAACACGAGACAGAGGGAAAAGGCTGTATATGCATCGATATTTACGGCGCGGACAGTCATGGCGGTAATAACAGGGGAGGAATGGGACAAGGGTGAATAAAGGGATATGGGCGACAGGTGGATGAAAGGGTAGAAGGGTGAGGGTCAAGATTAAAGGAACACCCTTTACTTGTCACACCCTAAATGGCGCCATAATAAATTAATTCCGGCAATTACCCTCGGCATTTTCTCCCACAGGAAAGGAGCGGGGAGGGGGGAGGCCCGGGGCACTACATACACCTTTTCAAGATTCATTAGTTCTGGGCTGTTAAGCAGGCCGAGTTGGCAAGAGCTTAAGGGCTGACGTTGAATAACCCGGAGCGCAATATGGAGCAACTCAGTTTGCAACATAAAGCCCGATTGCAGAGTGCAACGATAGAGGGTAGAAAGTTCCGTGGAGTAGGCCTCAAGAGTGATCCAGAAGCAAATGTCGAACAGATTCGTTAACAGTGCCACAGAACAGGACTATCCGTGAAGGTGGAAACAAATCAAACACGTGTGAGCAACCAAAGCCAATCGCAGGTGACAGCCCGATGGAAATGAGCTGAGTTGAGTCACCGCTATTTCCAAGCTCCCCTGAACCCCGTGATCCCAGGGTAACGGTAGAGCGCATTACGGGGAGACCGACCCGTCCACGGAGCCGAAGTCGCGTCGGGCGGAAGGCTTTCATTACAAAGCCGTCGTCGCCGCCTTTGCCGACATCGATACCGGCTTCGTCATTCGCGCTGTATCCATTCCGCCGCCATCAGCCCCCCTTGTTGTGAGGCAGGACGCGCTGTGAGTCACCGTGTGGGTCACATGACAGGAAATATCTGGTCACGACCGCCGCTACTGCGTTAACTGGGTTAAGTCCATCGGGGTGCTTGTGAGGTGCTGGGGCCTACTCCAGGTCTGCTGGCTTAAGACGGCAAAATCAACGTGAAGTAAATGAATAAATGGTCTCTTGGACAGACGGGAAAAAAAAATGCTTTTGTGTGTCTGCTTGTGCATGTGTGTTTGCATGACTGCACGCTACAATATCTAAACCGATTTTCTTCATTACAAGAAAACTGGCAACCATTCTCGCATGTCGGACACGTCAGGAATATAATTTGATTAAATCGTCATTGCTTTCCCACGGACTTAGAAGCAGAGGTAGGAAGGTCCTGCAGCTCACGACATATTTCTCGTTTTGAAAGCAAGAGGTCATCAACACAACTAACTTTTACGATCTTGAGAAGATTCTCTGAAGCCTATTTCCCTTTTGGCTTGAATTCAGGATGTCCTCAAGTCTCGAATATAAATCACAAACTTTTATCATGAGGTTTAAAAGTATAACCAGACTTTTTTTAAGAAGTTTAGGGACCTCATTCATTTCAGATTTATTTGATATGATTATTAATAAATCCTCTTTTTCCTTTTATCAAAGACAGAAAATAACGTAACAATATCTAACGTAAATTATAACAAACGATAACAAAACAAATAATAATCCCTTTCCTTTCAGCACATTTTCTTGAAACACCAAAAAACACTCGGGATTTTAATAACAGAACAAATCTAATCCACTCAACAAGACAGAAACCAAAGACCTGGAAAACACCATAAATTTTGTCAATTCATTTCACACCACTCGTGCATGTCGTACATTTAAGAACTCTCTCGAGATTCTCCTTCAAGACTCCCTGTTCTTCTTTCTCGATCTGAAGAATAAGTCGTGTCGGGTAAATAAACCCCAGGCACCTAAGACTCACGCCCGCCCGCCCACGCCACCTGGTTCTCCCCGCATCCCGCCCCCTGTCACCTAAGGGTCTGGAGAAAGTGAAGAGGTCAGCCACAGGGTATCGGCAAGCAAGCTGTATCTGCTTTGGGAAAGCACTGAGTAAATGTTCAGTTTCTCGTGTATTACGGTGATTGTGATGAACGTCCTTGAACAGGTGATTCTTTTCTTTTTGTTTTCTCTTTTTTTCTCTTTCTCTCTCTCTCTCTCTCTCTCTCTCTCTCTCTCTCTCTCTCTCTCTCTCTCTCTCTCTCTCTCTCTCTCTCTCTCTCTCTCTCTCTCTCTCTCTTAATAACTCACTTTTTGGAAAGTAAGAAATCTGATGAAAGTTCCTCCTCGACAATTTCCTCGCAAATAGAAAGGCAATTCTGGACGAATGTCATGATAAATGAAGGAAAGATGGAAACATATGATATATAGAATATCTAACAGGAAAGGGGGCGTAAGGGAATAGGAATTAATTAGGAGAGTAGGTGGTGTTATTTAGATAGAATTCGGTAGACTGAGGAACCAGACAAGGATTTGACAAGGATGAAATTTGACAGGAAAGAGGAGATAGATAAAAGTGGAATTTAACAGTAAGGAAAAAGGAGAATGAAAGAGTTGAAGAAATCACATTTAACAGTAAGATGTGGAGAACTAAGCATCAATTTGACACGGAGATAAAGATGGGGGATGGAAAAGGGTAAAGTTTATAAAAATAAAGAGGATGAATAGAGGTAGGGGATGGCCAAGGGTGAAATTGATAAGGAGAGAGAGTATGGATAAAGATAGGGGATGGCCAAGAGGAAAAAAATAACAGGGAAGAGAGGATGGACAAAGATGGGCAATGGCCAAGCGTGAAAATTTAAGAGGATGGTTAAAGATGGAGCATGGCCAAGGGGGGAAATTTGACAGGGACGAGAGGATGGATAAAGATGGGGGATAGCCAAGGGTGAAATTTCAAAGGGAAGAAGGGATGGCAAAGGATGGAATTCGAAGGTAACAGACGCCTAGGGGTTAATTCGGGCGACGGGGCGCTCCTTGACACAGACCCAGTCATTAGTAACTCCAGGCGAACCGTCACATGTGAAAACTCATTTAACGGAGGTGAGAGTGGTATTCGATTTTACTCTCTCTCTCTTTCTCTATTTATCATTCTGTCTGTATGTATATGTGTCTAGCTATCTATCTCAATCTTTCTTTTTATATCTACTTTAATCGCTCTCTCTCTCTCATTACTTTTGTATGTGTTGTTTAGAATACAAATTGAGTATTTGTTGAATTATATAGTAAATACCAAAGATATTAAATACAAACGAACAGAAAAAAAACATCCATTTAAAAAGAAATCGCAAAATAAAACCAGGAACT
>NC_051390.1:6580418-6597918 GCF_015228065.2 Penaeus monodon | reverse complement strand
AATAATGATAATAATAATAATAATAATATAACAAAAACTAAAGAGAGAGAAAAAAGGGAGAAAGATGTCAGGTCACTTGCAGAGAGTCTCTGTACACTTCCCGAGAATGTAAGTACTACACTTCTTGTACTTAGATAATCAGCAAAAGAGAAAATTACTGCATTCAAAAGAGATCCCAATTACTCTCCGTCCCCCCTCCCTCTCCTCCCCCTCGTGAGACAATTACCGAAGCAAAAAAAGTACAGTTTCCCTTCTTTTTTAACCACAGAGTATACTGAAGTAGGCGATTGTGTTTCACGAAAGCGCTGAAGACTTTTTTTGTGTGTCTAATACTCTTTTCACTGGTTTTAAAATTGAAGGAAATGAATGGCGTTTTATATGAAAGCTAACGTTGTCACCAAGCGAGAATAGCATCAATAGTATAAGAAATTGTTCTCAGACACTAAGGCAACGTTCGCAGGTCAACCCAGGGTATGTTCGCCTCTACAGACGCGATGGCGGAGGAGGCGGCGACCCACTGACCCAAAACAACCGCGCCTGGTATGCTTATATACTTTTTTTCTGTCTCTTTTTTTTACCGTGCCTCGTATTATATTCCCTCGAGTGGGAGATCCTCCAACATCTGTTATCTAGTGTGGCATTATTCCCCCTCCTTAAACCATGAAGGGAAAATTCACGGACTCTCTAGAGAAAGGCAAGTCCTTCCGCCACTTCCTGCTATCGTGACGTCATCGAAATTTTACCTGTTGGCTTTCCAAGGATTAGACAGAGTTGCCAGACACTCGATTTAGCATATAGATTTAGCCTTTTGACATTTTTATCCGTTGATGAATGACTGCTATAAGATATCACTATTGGTGTTCATAAATTCCTACTTTGTTTTAGAAGCTTCATCAAAGAAGTAAAAAAAAGAGCCATTGCGTACTTCATTGTCTTTCAGAGGTCGTGTGGTCAACGACCTCTGGCAACCTCGTCTGGTCGTCCGAACATGACCCGAGAATCACAGTTCACGATGGCGGGAATGCGCGGGGAATCTTCAATACCAGGAAGTGATGCGCGGCTCCTTGGTCGTCCATTTTGTCCATGGTCCAAAACGTGGGAAATGATTGTGGTACTTTGTGTCTCCCTTCAGATATATATTTCTATTTAAAATATGGTCCTTAACGACGCGAATTGGATACAAACGTATTGCATATATTCCACAGTTTTACATGACTTACATATTCATCTGTATATTGCTACTTTTTTTTATCTAACGAGATTAAGCCATGAAAAAGTAGACGTCCCTTTTATATCCTCCAAATGACATCTTGCAACTTGCATCTTTCCCCCACCCCCACCCTCTTTCCCAACCTCTGACACATACCCAATCTATAACGACTGCCAAATCCACTTGACTTACACCGTGATCTGTCCTAAAGAGATAAAAAAATTTAAGAAAGAAGAAGACCATAAGATTACCTAATAACAAATATCTAAACACTAGTAGAAATAGCAGTAATGATAACAAAAAAGTCCTTCTTGATAAAACAGCCATTATGGAGTTATCTCACGTATGTTTCCTCTGCACGTAGACTGATGACCTTGTGTCCACGTATCAGGAACGCAGAAGGTTAACGTGCAGGAGAATGACATTAAACGTACGTGCCACTATGTCGGCATAAGAAAGTGTTATATTGGATGATAAGGCAAAAATCACCTTTTTGGTTTTCTTCTCATAATAACTGTAGCTCATGTGACTACGTGTTAGACTTGGGAGAAGCGCTTATATAACACTAGTAGATTCGATTACACTTGGATTCAGGGGGGCGTGTCCGTGACTAAGTTTATCGGGAGGTGAGGGGGAGGGGAGTCTGGGTATGGATGTGGGTTTGAGTGTGTTGGTGTGTGGGTAGGTGTAGTGTGTGAGAATGTTTGTGTGTGTGTGTGTGTGTGTGTGTGTGTGTGTGTGTGTGTGTGTGTGTGTGTGTGTGTGTGTGTGTGTGTGTGTGTGTCTTTCTATGTATATGTGCATATAGATAGATAGATAGGTAGGTATAGATATATATTCACCGCAGATGTCTTTCTATATAATCTGATTTACCATGGTTTGGATTATACATTCCGCTCTGACATTTCGCGACTGCAAGCTGATAGGGAAAAAGTGACCTCATTGGACAGCAGAAAAGAATGCCACATTTAACTCTCAAACTCTACCGAAACCTGATTAGACTCTACTTATCTGAGACATAAAGTGGTACCGCAATATATATATATATATATATATATATATATATATATATATATATATATATATATATATATATATTGTAAGGTGTCCATTCTATGAGGTGTCGAGTGGGGGATAAAGATAAAAATTTTGTCACGTGAAAATCCTACCTCATATCCCCCTCTCTTCGTTCTTTCCCATCCTCTCGCTTTCCTATTTTCCTTTCTCTTGTCTTTCCTTCCTCGCATTTTTTCCCTACACTTTCTTTCCTCTTTTTCCTAATCTCTTTTTCCTTTTCTTGTTTCCTTTCTGCCTTTTTCTTCGTCCCTTTACCCTTTTTTCCTATACCCTCTTCCCTATTCTTTTCCTTTCTCCTCTCTTTCTCACTCCTTCCGTTCCTTTCTCCTCTCCTTTTCCTAGCCTCCCTTTCCTCCTTTATTCTCTTCACCTACCTACCTCTCCTTCCCTTCCCCTCCCTCCCTACTCCCTCAATACCCCCCTTCCCCTTCGCTTTAGGTAGGAGGAAACTTTACCTTTTCCCTTCCCCTCCCTTCCTACCCCCTTTCCCCTCCCTCCCCCCCTTCCTACTTCATTTCCCCTCCCTCCCCCGTCCCTTCCTACCCCCTTTCCCCTCCCTCCCCCCTCCCTTCCTACCCCCTTTTCCCCCCCTCCCCCCTCCCTTCCTACCCACTTTCCCCTCCCTCCCCTCTCCCTTACCTCCACTTGCCGGACACGCTTGGCGAATATGCTAGCATGAACTTAAGACAAAGCATGATAGTCCGGTTAAGCCTATTACATCATGTTAAACCTGTTCTTGTGATGTTAATAACGTCTTTTCTTTTGCCAGAATTTTCGGGCTTTGAAATAGTCGACCTGAGGGAAATATTTCATGTCTATTATGTAAATTTGCGTTATTTTTTCCCTTTTGGGGGGATTTTTTTTTTACCTAGCGTATGTGTTTCTTAAAGTCACGCATTTTTCTTTTTAATCTTTTGTGGTACTCTTAAACGTATCATCTCAGTCACTGATGCTACAGACATTTAACCCAAATTAACATCTGTCAGTGTATTTTATAGTTACTACAATACGAAGACTTCGCTTTTGTTTATTTATCGTTATTAAACAAAAATCTTGTCTTGTAGGTGCATGTATTTGTTTATATGGATGGATGGGTGGATGGATAGATGGATGGATGGATGGATGGACGGATGGATGGATAAATGGATATACGTATAGATGGATAGATAGATAGATAAATAAATAGGTAGATATATAGATAAATGGATGAGCGGTTGGGTGGATGAATGGATGGATGGGGGTGTGTCCTTTTTTTTTTTTTTTTTTTTTTACTCTTTTTTCCCAACTTATCACAAAACCATCTCACTCTCACTGATCAAGATACCAACATGTCCGTTTTAAGTTTAAAAAAAAAAGAAAAAAAAAGGTGTTTAAATACCGTCAACTTTTTCCCGCCTTTCTCACACATGGTCATTATTCAAATAATTGAAAGGTCAGTATCTAATGCCATGACTACGGACCATCATATCAGTAGCGTTACTATCTTTACGTCTCTTTGTTGCATATGTTGCAATATCTACTGTTCTACATCCGGGAAAGAATCACTATTGGTTAAATCGGAGTCTGAATGAGAAGAGGGGGAGGGGGGTTGCAATTTCAAAGTACATTTGGACGCGAAATCAAAGGACATGTTGCTAATTTCTTGCTTTCATTTGCTAGTTTTTGTATTTTTACTTTGCTAATCTTTGTTTTTTCACAAAGGCTTGTGGTTGAGAATACGACAAAATACAAGGATTTTTTTTTTTATTCGCTGTAGCTTACCTACCATTACGTTCAAAATATAACCTTCACCGACTTCAGTCCGTATCTCGTACCTGAAATGGTAAAGAAAAAAAACTATGAAATAAAATTACAACTTAAATAGAGATGAATTTGCACACAAGTAAATCTGAGTTTATTTTGACCTCTGGAAATGGAACAGAACATACGTCTCTTTAAGAAAGAAATGTCAGAAATATAACTCAAAATGTCATTCACGGTCATGGAAAGTGAGTGGTTTGACCGATGACTCGAGAGAAATTAAAAAAAAAAAAAGCAACAGAATTGAGCACAAAAATACCAACTATTCCTGTCTTCAAGAAATATATAAATAATACAATCAACTAAAAACGATATAGCTGTCAAAAATTTATTTTAAAATCATATCAACCTACCTACCTATCACCCTAAATTCAGACCACAAATCAAGTGAAAAATCCCCAATTCTAAACTAACATCTCCAGCCAACAAGGATACTTATATTGCCAACCCATGCCTTAATATATGTTCGAGCCTCCAATTACAAAATAATAATAAAGGAAAGTGTCCTCCAAAGGTGATGTAGCTCGAGATCCGACGTCTAGACAAGGTGAAGGGACGTGGTGAGACGGGGTGAAGAGAGAAAGGAAGAGTGGAAGGAGGGGTGGGAAAGGGTGGGAGGGATGGGAAGGGGAAGAAAAATGAAGGGAGGGGGGAGGGAAGAAGAAAGAGAAAGGGAGAGAGGGAGGGAGAAAAAGAGAAAGAGAGAGAGAGAGAGAGAAACAGGCGGACAGACAGACCACTCGAATGATACAAACTCATGATACTCCCTGAGAAACTTGTCCACGCCATAAAAAGAAAGCTAAGTTAACTAGGAGAAATTATAACTATACTAACCACAAAACATCGACTTGTCCCCAATGTCTAGCTCTTGAGGTGAATTACAATAACTTTAATGACAACTCGAGAATCTTAAACATTGCTGCATGACGTTGTGATATTCCAGCACACATGAGAAATGGGTGAATAGACACATAAATAATACTTCAACATCCATATATATCTTGATTCAGTCTCTGTAAGGGTGACGTCTTAACTTCTTCATATGAAAGAAAGAGTACGTGACACATACAGCACAAGGACACATGTACTTAAGGTCGCAGCAGATGCACACATACACACAAACACAAACGAATAAAAACACACACACACACATCCACACAGCATGAGTTGCTTTATCAAGATCAGAAACGATAGTGTACGAAGTGAAGAAATAGTTGTCACTTTCTCTTTCTCGAGAACTTCATCCGCACATTTTTTTTTTTTATTTGAACACTTTTTATCTTAATTCTGCAATCACTTCTAAACATTAGAGCGAGGGAGTGAGCGTAAAGAATTGATAATGCTTGTCAGAATCAACATGGTACATTCTAAACCAACTCTCAATGATTCATTTAATCACTCTGTACGTAAGTGAATATTGCTGGAATGGTTCATGTTCAATTTGTTCATTTCGATTAGCTGAGCTGCATAAATCTTAGATTGTGGTGAAGGGAATTAAATTTTAATTATCAGTGTCGTTATCATGGCAAAGAATACGTGAATTATCTTTAGCTTGTACCAGCACAACGAACGCAAGCCACGTATAAGGTCAACAGTATGTTATCTTGTGTGGCATTTGCATATAGTACATGACCTGGGAAAATATGTAAGCCGCTTGACAGGTCATGTCAATTATTACGAGATCATGACAAGCAACGAAATGACATGCGCACTGGTATGACACAGTGTCATGACACAAGAATCAGGAATTATGATTAAAGGTAACGTAATTCACCTTGATAACTAGACAGATAGAATCTTCAGTCGTGTGTGTGTGTGTGTGTGTGTGTGTGTGTGTGTGTGTGTGTGTGTGTGTGTGTGTGTGTGTGTGTGTATGTGTAATTTCATCAATAATTGACCAAGAACACTGCCAATAGATAAGTAAATAAAAATAAGTAATAAAAATAAGGAAAAATTATAAACAAGAAAAGGGAAAAGGTTCTAGACAGTAGAAGACAGACATAAATTATGGGTTCTAAGGTTCATCTCCTATTTACCCCTCTTACCTACCCCACCCCCACCCCACCCCCACGTGCTGAAGTCTGTCATTTTCTCACCTTCAGAAACTCTCAAGGAAAAGTTATCGAGTTGAAAGCCTTGCAATTTGACATGGGATTTTTTCCTTTTTTCCCAAATTTTCACTAATTTGAGTTTTACTTTATGACATGAATCGGGTGAGATTATATTGTGTCAACGAGAGAAAGTGTACAGTGACCCGACACTTGTGTACACAAGCAAAGTGATTTGTACAATAGTATGCTGTCTGGCGTTTACTGCCATCAACATGGGTAGTGTTATTTTATCATATTTTTTTTTATTTATCTTTTTATCTTTTTAAAAACTGCTTAATGCGTTTGGTTTTACTAAAATGCCTGTATATGTGCTTCCAGTGTGCGTTTTTTTTTTATGTTTTTTTTAATGAAAATATAATACTGCGGTGAAACATTATGTTTGCTTGCAGAAAGAGTAAATAATGAAACTAATTTATATTGGTTTCAATGAAATATTTTCTGCATAACAATTTTCTGTGTGATTAGTCGTTTGTTTTCCAGACTTTTATGATTAGTTGAAGGGGAAAAGATATGAATATTTTTATTTGCTTCAATCTATTGTTTCTTCGTCTTTATATATGTATAATTCGTGGTGAAACTTGAGCTATATTACTTTCTTTACAAAAATCCTTCCACTGAAAAACTTACTTGGTCACTAGAGCTAGAGAAACCATACCTAACGACCCCGTCCACCACTGCCACGATCGCAAAAAAGAAGCACGGCCATTATCGAAGCTGTTAGCATCTGAATGCCTGCTTTGATAAGTATACGTGCGCGAACTGCATGCTGCTTTATCATTTAATGTTCTTCCCATTCGTTTTAAACTGATAAATGGGCCCCTTAGATCGAACGGCAGGACCGACGTACCCGGTTTAGGGGTGTCGTTTGAGTAACAACTCGGCGGCACCCAGCTTTCCACATAGACGTCGTAAACACCTTCGCGCGGGGAACAAAAGCGCATCAGAACTCGAGCACAATACGTGATTGAAGATCCTCCTCTGCGGGTGATCCGAATTCCTTTGTGACAGGATGCGATTCTACCCCAGGGTGTCGGAGGGAAACGAGACGGTTTCGCCACTGATGGCCTGATCCACGCCGTTTATGTCGAAGATAAGAGGGTTAGCCATTTGCCTTCGTAATCTGGACGGGGATCTTTCAGTTCACTTGAGGAAGCCAAATTGCCCTAATATCTCTAAGAGTCACATACAAGTAGCGAGTACAAGTAACCTTTACCTGTAACGTGAGTCTTCTGTCAAGAATCATACGTATATAGAATGTCAATCCTCAGGTAGATATCCATTTCATGAACTCATTACGCTAAGAGACAAAGATTTGAGGAACTTGAAATAATGGGAGAATCCTAGGATCATTTAGAAGTTCTAACATTACTGCCCTAATCACCTCAGACTCGAGTTAATTGCACCCAGAGACCATTACGGCAGGGGAGGGGACAGGGGAAAGGGGGGTGTATGGTGAGAGAGGTGGTGTTGTAAAAGGAAATATTATTCTCGAGGGTGGGATGCGCCGGGAAGTGGTTGGCATTGGTTTTACTTTCTTGTCGTTCTAAGAAAGATTTCGTGCCCTTGTCAGAATGCATTTTTTCTATACCGTTTAAACAGCATTCCTTTTTTTAAGTTTTTTCCTTTGCGTGAGTAGAAACATCAATATCAATTAAACATAATTAAACAAGGTGTACACAGCAGAATTATGACGTCCACTCCTAAAACATTTTTCCCAGTCACGAACTTTACCTCGTGGAAGCTGACTGCAGCATGACAAAAGTGCAGCTGACTGATGCCCAAGACCGTTAAGGTTACCTGGAGCAAGTGACCAATTATCTTGGAGACAACCTTGAGGATAAAAGGTCAAGAACGCTTTTCTGCATTCTTGCCATAGCTTTTGCATGTTGTAAAAAGCTTACAACCAAAAAATCGATTTTATGTGTTTATTATTATCATTATTCATTTCAAAAAGGAATATCGTAATTATTTCACATGTTTTATTGTGCAGATAACCTTTACTATATTAAACGTCACAATGGTTCTTCCAGTGAAACTATTACGAACTCTGTCGATGAGTCAGATAGTGTGAAAGTTGCAGTTGTTTGTCAAGTAACACAATCGACTTTCAGGATCTTCAAAATGTGCGACGATAAGAATAATTTTCTCGTGAGTATGAAGTAATACACTTTCATGAGAGCTGGAAGTTTATTGCAGCGTAATCCTAAGGCTCATAACTACTCACAAACGGGAAAAACATAAAAGATATCAGAAAAACAGTGAGAGAGAGAGAGAGAGAGAGAGAGAGAGAGAGAGAGAAATGGTGCAGACACATACCATCTTCCAAGATATTTATTTCCGACATCATAAAGTGTACGAGAACACTAAAATAACCAAGAAACACTTTAAGCAAAGAGACTGAACACCTCATTTAACCTAACCAAACCCCAAACGAAGAATAATAAAGAGTATGGAACGATAAAGCGAAAGAGTAGAGGAAATGACAGCGAAATGAAATGGTAACTAAAGACATCTAAAAAGGTAAACAGAAACGGGAGGTGCGTGTTTGCCTTGACATCCGCATTGAGTTGAGCAATGTTGAAAGTCACGTTTAGAGAATTAAAACCTCCATTGCAGACCCGCACCAACAGACTGGGATAGGGTTTGGTTAAGCCCGTTAGTACTTAAGGAACTGTATGTGTGCGTGTGTGGGAGGCGGTGTGTGTGTGTGTGTGTGCTGAGAGAGTGGTCGTGTGTATTTGTTTTTGTGTGTGGTGGTGCATAAGGATGTTATGGTGTGTGTGTGGTGTGGGGGGGGGTTGTTTCTGTGTATGTGTGTGTGGGGCGGGGGTTGTTTCTGTGTATGTGTGTGTGTGTGTGTGTGCGTGTATACCTGTAGGCGTACTGTCGATAGATTGAATCTTTCCTTCTATTAATTTTTTGAAGACACTTATACACACATATTCCTCTGCCAAGCGTATCCCACATTCATGGAAATTCGCATGACCGGCATGCATTGTCTCCTTACATAAGAGTCCATGAACAGATTAAAAACACCAGTGCATTTTACGCAAGCAAAACGCATACCACTTAGTACTTTAAAACCATCGCATAATCAAGGAACATCAACACAGCTGTAGAAATTAACAAACAGCAACTGTGGTTTTAATCAAATAAATAACAGTCATTCATGTCAATCAGCACACACACACACGCACACACACACACACACACACACACACACACACACACACACACACACACACACACACACACACACACACACACACACACAGCAACAAAAAAATCACTGACACAATATAAGCAAGCATAAACAACACACTGACATACAAACAACATCGCCGCCTCTGCCCTGACAACACACACGAACACAACAGAGACAACGAAATCTTATCACGTAAACAACACACATAATAACCAAACACAAAAAAAACGTACGGACAAACACAGAAGCAAACGCACAGCAAGCACAGCCCTCCCCCCTACCACCACCCCCATCCCCTCACTCCACCTCCACCCCGACAACCCACAACGAAAGTGAGAAAGTTACCACGAATGCAAACATCATTAACGTGGGAGAGGCGAGGAGATGACGCGGGCCGTGTGAAGATGCTGCCGCCATCGCCATCCTGGGGGACTTTCCCTTCAGCAATGATGATTGCGGTCTGAGGGTGACGACGCGGAGAGGAGACGGATGCTGGGGAACCGGGATGCTAGGAGACTGGGATGCTTGAGAAGCCGGGATGGAGGGAGACTAGGATGCTGGGTGGCAAGAAAGCTGGGGTACCCGGACACTGGGACGCTGGGGAGCAGAGAGACTGGGAGGCCGGGATGCTGGGAGGCAGAGAGACTGGGATACCAGGAGTATGTGATGCTGGGGGGCCGGGATGCTGGGAGGCAGAGAGACTGGAATACCGGGAGACAAAGATGCTGGGAGGCAGAGAGATTGGGATACCGGGAAACAAAGATGCTGGGAACCAATACATTCTCACACCGAGAGGCTGGAGGACCACCCACGTCCACGCAGACACAGTTACTGATATTAGCACGCTGTTTGAAGACGTAAACAATAGTTGTACGGAGAAGAGAAGAGATAAATGGGGAGATGAATGAATGAGATGAATGAAAGAGTAAAGAGAGAAGAGGGTTGATAAAGTATAAGACCGTAAAGAAGAGGGAAGAAAAACGGAGGAAGCAAATAGCGATAAATAGATAGAAAGAAGGAAAAAAGAGAGAGGGGGGAAAAAATATGAGGAAATGTTTGAAAGCATCTATACACATATTCAGCCATGTTGTTGCAACGTTTTTTTTCCTCGTCAGACAATCATCCTGACGGCATGCAACTGTGACCTCAATTATCCATTGTGCCCATTGAAAATCTTTGTTATGATTCTTTTTACGCGTGGAGAACGTCAACAGTATCGACACAAGCTGGATATCACGTACTGTATCGACACCAGCTGGATTCTCTCTCTCTCTCTCTCTCTCTCTCTCTCTCTCTCTCTCTCTCTCTCTCTCTCTTTCTCTCTCTCCGTATACAAACATACATCCAAGCATGCATGCATGCATACATACATAAATACTTGTATGTATGCATACATGCATGCATGCAAAAAGACATACGTACATGCATACATGCATGCATGCAAAAAGACATACATACATGCAAACATTTAAACATATACATGTGTACATACATGCATATATACATATATGCAGGAATACAAACATACAAATCCGTTAACACAACACTCAAAAGTACAAATTTCTATCCTCGTATATCTATAACTAACTCTTATTCTAAAGATTCTTTGATTACCTTCAGTCTCTCAGGTCAGTGTCTTAAAAATGTTAATTTACTTGTCTTAATAGTTAAGTCCCTCCTGTTATTCTCACTTCACTCATGTGTTTAAAAACTTTCTACTTTTATCAATATAATCCGGATAAGACCTACAAGTTGCTTGCTCACTGTTTGCATTGACAATTTTATTACAATTCGCTCTTTCACGCTGCTTAAATTGGTATCATTATGTTGTTCTCATCATTAGCATTTTATTATTAGTTTCATCCCATTTATTATTTATTTTCCACAGTCACCTTCTCATCCATTAGAGACACGTGTTACTATTATTAAATTTCGTGACACAAGTTTCTAAGTAGCCATGTACCAGTATAATTATGTAGATATGGAGATATGGTGTGATAATTAAGTCTACCACTGAGAGTGTCAGTGTCATGAATGGCATTATTAGAGGACAGGTTTTGGAAATGGCACTGCAAAATGACACTGACTAAGTTCACGGGAGTGCCTTTTCTTAAGACTGAAATTTCCCTCACTTCTTTGGCTTTTGTCTTTCTCTTTCTCATTTTCGAGCCTTTCATTACTTTTCTTCTTGTTCTTTGTTTTCCTCTCCCTTTTCATTTCGCCTTTTTTTTTTTCTTTTCTTTCTTTCCCTATTCTTTCGTTCCTTCGGCGTAAAAAAAAATCGATCTCAGACGCGTGAAGTATGTGCGTGTCTTTGTGCGATTTCAAAAAAGAATTTGCATTTTGCGTACCCCGGGCGAAGGGAATTTCATGTTCTCACATTATCAGGTTTCAAGAGAACTGACTTGTGTTTCTTCTGTCATGTTAACTATTTTGAAAATACAGAAGAGAGGGGGAAAATATCTGCAAACGAAGTGATTGTGATTCTGGAATGCAGTGTTATTGTCTTGAACTGGAATTCACTCAAGAAGTCCTTGTTTTGGGGAGAAGTATTCAGATAATCACAGATGCCATGAGAACATTCCAGAGTCACATTGGGGAGTGACAGAGAAAGCAAGCAGACACATATTCTGAGTCAAATTTTCATCTTTATTTCTTTTTTTTTTTCTTTTTTTTTGTCTTCCTTTCTCCTGTCACCTTTCAATATTACCTTTCTCTCTGGCGTTAATTCATATCATTTTAGGGAATGTAGAACTTTTTTTAACACAATAATCTGGAATCATGATACTTTGGTACAAATGGGTGGGAAAAGACGCGATACCACTTTATTAGTAGAGAAAGTAAAATTTTACCTTTCTTTACCTTTTTTATATAATCCGTTTTGTGGTTAAGTATACGAAAGAAAAAAAAAAACAAGAAGAGAAAAAAGTCTGTCAAAGGTAACTTTCAAATTCCGTTTGCATTATGCCACATGGGACTTTCTCTCTTTTTAAACCGTAAGTTATTTAGCCTGCACCTGAAGAAAACCACGAATGCCTTGGCAGATATTTGTAACTTAAAATAGGTCTGAAGTCAGTCCTAAAAAAGCAACCTTTAAAAAGCAGTTGGTGACTCAGGTCTGCAAGCTACTTTGGGTGAGTGTATGAATGAATGTATGCAAGTGCAGCATGTGCGTTTGCCTTGGTATTCTTTGTGTGTGTGTGTGTGTGTGTGTGTGTGTGTGTGTGTGTGTGTGTGTGTGTGTGTGTGTGTGTGTGTGTGTGTGTGTGTGTGTGTGTGCTTGTGTGTGTGCTTGTGTGTGTGTGCTCTAACTACAACACTATACATATGTTTATATGTATATGTATTTAGATAAATAGATATAGATAGCAAGGTAGATAAAAAGAGAGAGTTATACGTGTTAATGGAGACGCGTGCATGTATATTTATTTTACTAACACGCAGAACTAAGGAGGTTGTGCTAATACGCCAAGTAAACATCTTTTACAAGCAGTCTGCATCTGAGGGCAAGAGAAGGGCAGGGCAAAGGGATGCGGGAAACGAGGGGAGGGGAGGGGAGGGAAAAGGAGGGAAGAGGAGGAATGGAGTGGATGTTAATGGAGATGTGGAGAGGAGAGGGTGAGGGTGAAGAGAGGAGAGGGTGAGGGTGAAGAGAGGAGGGGGGAGAGAATAGGGGAGGAGGGTGAAGGGGAAGAAAGGAGGGGAGACTATGGGAGAGGAGGGGAGGAGATGGTGAGGGGGAAGAGAGGAAGGGGGTAAGGGAGAGGTGGGGAGGAGAGGGTGAGGGAGAAGAGGGAAGGGGGTGAGGAGGGGAGGGGAGAGAGGGGAAAAGCATATAGGGCGGGGGTTGGAATGTCGGCAAATGCGGATAACCTTGATGTTTTGCAGAACGTACCTTTGGGTTGTATAATCCGTTTTTTCGGCCTTTGTGATCTGTAAAGGAAAAAAAGCTTTATGTAGGTCACGTTTTTTAAAGACACGAATAGGTAAACAGATGAATGTTTATACAAATAAATAAAAACGGGCTGCGGAAATCGAATGAAATAAATAAATTATTTTGCAAGACTAGAAGATTATTATTGCATAGAAAACGACATTTAAAGAAAATGCCACTCCAAAATAACATTAAAAAAAAGACTATTTACATAAGATAAATAACAAACACGTTAAAAATACATTTAAAAATCATCCAAAATAAACCGTTTCGAAAGATGTCAACCTTACATCATTATCCTCCCAAAGTATCCATTCCCTCCCCACCCCCCCTACCCCACCCCCCTGCCTCAGCGATCCACCCAGTCCTAATTCATCAAGGGAAGGCAATCTGTAAATTTCCTGACCTAATAGGGTACTTCACAGGCCTATCCGCACGCCAACTCACCCAGGAACATGGGTCAACCACAAATCATTGATGGGTACCATACAGATGCTTCCGCACGGCCAGACATGGGGTAATGGAAGGGAGAACCACAGCTATGGGGTAAAAAAGAGAGAAATAGAGGTAGAAAATGTGGGTTTTGAGGCAATGAGATTTGACCGACAAACACCGAGGGAATAAGCGAGGAATGGGGGGGGGGGGAAAGGAGTGGCCAACATGAGGAATGTAAACAAGCGTGAATGTCATGTCTTGCAGTGATTTTTCATATTAGTTGCTTCTCATCCTTTGTATGTATGCACGAAAATTGAGCTTATGTTTATGAGCAGTTATGGTATATATATATATATATATATATATATATATATATATATATATATATATATATATATATATATATATATGTGTGTGTGTGTGTGTGTGTGTGTGTGTGTGTGTGTGTGTGTGTGTGTGTGTGTGTGTGTGTGTGTGGTGTGTGTGCATATGGCGGTGTATATGTATATGTATATGTATGTTTCATAAGACCCTTGTGAAAAAAAATCAAAAGGAAATGGATTATCTAAAACTGCAGAGAGAGAGAGAGAGAGAGAGAGAGAGAGAGAGAGAGAGAGAGAGAGAGAGAGAGAGAGAGAGAGAGAGAGAGAGAGAGAGAGAGAGAGAGAGACAGACAGACAGACAGACAAAAAATCAATTTCTCCACCACAAACCCTTGAACGGCCAAAACACACGCTAACGACCCCCTCTACAAGATCGTTAATTAACTCCCTCCTTCCCCAGCGGACTTCCTCGCTCCAGTCCCTTCCCTCCTGCTTACGAAGCTACTTTCCCGGTTCCCACACACCGCTGGCACACTTTCCACCTCGCAACATAACGGAACAGCGACAGGAGCAAGAGGAAACAAGATTGATTAGAAGAATTGACGAGATAACGACCCAATGGCTTGGTTCTCGTGTTGTTTCCGTTGGCCGTGGTTGCGGTGTCTCGGCTTGTGGGGTTTGCTCTTAAATTTTGATGTTTTGACTTGGTTCGGTTTTGATGTGATGAGGTGTTTAGAGAGTCTGTACTTCTCTGTGGTTTACTGGTTCTCTCTCTCTCTCTCTCTCTCTCTCTCTCTCTCTCTCTCTCTCTCTCTCTCTCTCTCTCTCTCTCTCTCTCTCTCTCTCTCTCCTTCTCCCTCCCTGTCTGCCTCTCGCTCTCTCTCTCTACTAAGTTCGTGGGAAAGCATAATGGAATGAAAGCAATGTCCGGCTGGTTGTTATGACTCTTAATTTTTAACGAGAACGTGAATTGGTATGTCTGCTTGTGTATACAAATAATGTGCGTGTGATGTGCACGTGTGTACATTATAACACACACACACACACACACACACACACACACACACACACAATTCATATATATATATATATATATATATATATATATATATATATTATATCAATAATATATAACAGAGAAAGAGGAAGTCCGTGTTGCCACCCCCCCCCCCCTACTAACACGCACGAAGCATAACCTCCCCGTAACCTACACAGCTCTAGTGTCACCCTCGCTTCCTCGCAGGTGTGGTGACGCGGAAGTGGCAACGACAAGCATATTTTTCGGTTCTTGCTGACTGCCCAGCGGGGGAAAAAACAAGACCCGGTAGTTCCCACGCTTATACTGCTTCTCGTTTGATAAAAGAAGGAAATAAAGAAATGGAGAAAAATTATGAAGTTCAAGTGCAACCGGATACGGAACAATTTTATCATCTTCACACTGACGAAGTTGATTGTGTATTCGTCGTAGGGAAATTACGACCTTTAATCTTTGAGAAATTTTCCCGTGAAAAAAACAACACCACTTCTTAGGTAACAGTGTCACAGGAAAATTTATAATGCTATGCTACAATCAAAACGTATACTTAAGCCCTTGTTTTTTTATATAAAGGAAGAATAATCATAACAAGACCTTTTTAGGAAGAAAATAACGACCAGGCTTTCGGTACCGTCCATATGGTTCTTAATCATCGCCTACCGACCAGACTTTCTTTGTTGTGTATGGTAATGGAGGCCGGCGCAGTACAGAGAGATTTGGGATTTCCTTCCTGTCTTGGATGGGTGTTTTTATGTAAATCAACAAATATGAACGAGTGAATTGTATAATCAGACTATTATAATGTAAACTAATGATAAACTATTATGGAAAAATATATATACCTCATAAATAACAGAAAATAATGACGGAACCGTATCTCCTTAAAAAAAAATAGAAACCATGGAAAAAGAAAACCTATTTCACCAAATGTCGGTTTACTCGTTCTTCCTAATGGTTTCCACTTGACATTGCGGCGTTTCTGATCTCGCACCTGCCTGGACCTCACCAGGTGGTCACCACGACCTCAGGTGTATGTGTCTGTCTGAGAAGGTTCACCTGTGTGCGTGATTTCCCCTGTTTCTCTCTCTCTCTTTTTCTTTGTGTGGGCGGAAGGTGTGTGTTAGCTTGTGTGTTTATTTGTGTGTATGTGGTTGTGTTTGTTTGTGTGTGAATGTGTTGGTTCGTGCGTATATGTGTGTGTGTGTGTGTGTGTGTGTGGAGAGAGAGAGAGAGAGAGAGAGAGAGAGTGAGAGAAAGAAAGAGCGAGAGAGTAAGCGTGTGTAACGTACACTAAAAAGCAGAAGTTAACTGCTTGAATGTTTTTATTCGTAGAATGACTGTTTACTTTTACTCTGTATGTGCACACATGTGCATTAGCGTTACATACCCCCATCTGTTCGAACACATTTAACCCTGTACTGAATGTAGCGAAAGTAAGCAATCTCCTTACAAGCCCAAAATAAACGACTCACAGATACACTTGCACAGATGACAATGTACCTGACATACACACATCTCTACATGTGACAGGAAATGGTAGGTGGGAAGGGGAGGGTAAGGAAAATGATGAGGGTGAGGAGAACAAGAACAAGGAGAAGAAGGGGGAGGAGGAGAAGGAGAAGGAAGAGGAGATCAAGGAAAAGGAGAAGGAGAAAGAGGAGGTGGGGGGATTCACAAGTCTTAAAGTACCGGAACTGACAGAGTGTGATCCGGCTTGTTAGAGAGGAGTTGCCTAGACTTTGACAGCTCCTTGATGTGTGAGAATCGAGGGTCACCTTACGCAGCGGGGAAGCAAAAGAATTTATTCATTTTAAAAGAAAGAACCACGGCAATTTGCTGTATGTATGTTAGACGGAAAGTATTTACAATATTGGTATATGTTAAATCACTGAGTCAGTTACACTTGTGTTTCAAAATAATGACATGTAATCGAAATTTAGCGACGCCGGATGACATTAAGCAAAAATAACTAAATGGTCATATGTACGGTGATTTATATTCATTGATACAAATCATCCAGAAGTGTTATTCTTTCTGTGGCAAAGTGTTAACACAGCAATTCTTTATTTGATGTGATTTTTAGACAAGATCGCGAAATTTCTAGTTTTTCATTTATTCGAATATTGTTATTTTTATCCAGAGCTTTGGGTTTTTCATTTATTCGATTTTTGAAATTCAGTTTCTACTGTTTGCTTTTTATTCGAATATTTTTTTTCATCCAGTTTCTAGTTTTTAAATTTTATTTATTCGAATGTATTTTTTTTATCCGAAGTTTCTCTCGGTTCTATCACGTTCGTTTTTTCAATTTTCTTTATGTTCTTTTTTATTGATTGTGTTGCCTCTCCTTCGTTTCTTTTTATTTCTCTCTT
>NC_051390.1:6570418-6577918 GCF_015228065.2 Penaeus monodon | reverse complement strand
TTTTCAGCATTCTCTCTCTCTCTCTCTCTCTCTCTCTCTCTCTTCTTTTTCGTTCTCTCTTCTCTCTCTCTCTCTCTCTCTCTCTTTTCTTTTTTTTTTTACGTATCTCTAATCTATGAATATAAGTAAACATTGTTTCTAGGTTTAAACCGTTTTTTTTCAATTTCTGTTATTCCTTCATCTTCTTTTCTTTTGTATATTTGTTCCTTTGTCTCTGCTTGCTTAATACACACCTGCACATACACATAAATGCACAAAATACACACTGTGTGTATATATATGAGTGTGCATGTATGTATATAGATAGGTAGGCAGATAGATTGATAGATAGATAGAAGAGAGAGATGGATAGATGTCACATACACAACACACACGTGTATATGTGTGTGTGTGTGTGTGTTTGTGTGGATTATGTTATCCAAGTGTGTGTACGGGTTCCGTGTTTCCTCTGTGTCTCGAGTTCGTTACCTTTACGAACAAACAACCCACCACAACACACGAGCCTCCCACCACACCCTCCAAGTCCCCCCACCCCCCACCCCACCCACCCCCTACCGACAGGAGACGCAGCCAGAGCCACATGTTGATGCTGATCGGCCGCCGCCAGTGAGAGCCATGTTGCAGCCGCATATTAAGTCCTCACTACTACTCGTTCGTTGACTGCCGACGCGACCGTGTTTATCCACTTTCTCCTTGCACAGTCCTTGCACGTGATGTTAGCGGATTTCTTGTTGTTATTGCTTTTTTTTTTTTTTAAGGGCTTCCGAAACCTTTTTTTTAGGTAAGGTGTTTGAAAATTCGCTACAATAGTAAAGTGTTAGCAAATAATAATAATAATAATAATAATAATAATAGAGGTTTCTGAAACATTATTTCTCTTCAAACGTAATGTATTAAGAAAATCTTCCCTCTCACCCTCCCATCTTTACGATGTCAATTGCAACACTGCAAGCTGGCGAGGGTATTGCTTGCGTTCTTGATGATGACCTAAGAGCAGGTGATGACAAGTAGCTTCTCCATTGTGTCTTATCTTCTAAGTCATCGCTGTAGTTATGATAATGAAGGGTTAAAGTGACCCGATTAATGCACATGACACAATATACCGAAGGACTGCTCATCACCCGCCTCCTCTTGGTGAAAGTTCGAGTGACGCAACGCAGGGTAAAGGAGGATTAAGAGAAAAGAAATGAAAGAAGAAAAGATAAGAAAAGAATAGGAAATAAAAGAAGAAGAAAATGAAAAATAAAAGAATAAAGAAACAAAAAGAGAAAAAAAATAAAAAAAGAAAAGAAAAGAAAAAAAAAAAGAAAAAAAAAGAAATTAGAAAACAGAAAGAAAACAAAAACAAAACAAAAAAAGAGCACCAACATCGCTTCAGACATTAAAGAAATATTTCATGTAGGGATTACCGAACAACATACCAATGTTTACCGAGTTCGATGCCTCCAGACGTCTATTTTCTCATGTTGCTTCTGCAACGTTAGGTCGCCTACGCCTCCTCCTGCAGCCACTTCTGCAGCTGGGCAGAGTTAATTCCTTTTTTTCTTTCTCTCTCTTTCTGATTCTCGGTCTTTTCTTTTCTAATTTTCAAAATTTCATGGTCGTTCTGTAACGTGTATATATATCTTCGTATGTTATCTTTTTCCTTCCATTCTTCCCTTATTTTCAAAATTTAATGATCGTAACAAGTATATATATCTTCGTACATTATCTCTCTCTCTCTCTCTTTCTCTTTTCTTATTCTCAGAAATTTAATTATCGGTCTGTAACATGTACATATATCTTCGTATTTTACATGTAATACCTTGTTTTGTATATATAAAAGTCTCTCAGTACAATTGGTTCTTAGTTCATAATTCCGCGGTAAATTTTGTTAAGTTCTTTCCTGACGACTCAGATTACATCACATTTCCATCATCCACGGCACACGATCTCGCTAAGGCATCGCCACTAATTACATTTCTGTGTTGGTGTCTCAGTAATTATTTTCTTTCATACAAAAAAATAATAATGGCAATTGCAGTTCCCGTGATTGGCGAGAAGGTAATACAAATCCACGATTAAATTCTAAATTCTTACGCAAGGTCAAATAACGTTTCTCTTCATTGCAAATTAAATGTAATTCCGGAAGTTTTCCTCTTTTTTAAAAAAAAACTCTGAGCCTTCAATTACCCTAAAAGTACAATATCTTTCCTAAGGAAAGTTTTTCAAATTCAACTCAAAGATTAAGAGACCAAAACAATACATTAAAACATTTTACACTTTATATTCGCCACACGAATCATAATCAAGATAATCGTATATATCAGCTGTTACACTGGTTTATTGTTACAATTGCTACAACATATCATGGTACAATAACCCTGCCAGTTAGAACACAAACAAAATCCCTCTCGACTTTATTAGCACGCATCCACACACTCTTCTGTTACCATTCTTCCTTCGTTACGTCTGGCCGCCATTTGTTTATTGACGTGCTTATTTCACTTCCTGTTCCGATTACCGATTTCACTTTTATTTTACATTTCTCTCACTCTTTACTCAAAATTTAACAAGGGAATCTAAATTTTTAAAATGAGGTTTATTGGTGTCACGACTTTTATAGAAAAAAAGAGGAAAAGAAGTATATATACACATATATTTCTCCAAAACACGAAGGGGAAATAGTGTGCACGACGCCACAGTATCACCTTGAAAGACCGAAGGGGCAACCAGAGACTCGCCTGAATATTTTTCTCACTACGCAATAAACCGTAACGTCCAATCCTTCATTAATGCACAGTCAAAGAAATCTTTGCGTGTGTGTGGTGTGTGTGTGTGTGTGTGTGTGTGTGTGTGTGTGTGTGTGTGTGTGTGTGTGTGTGAGAGAGAGAGAGAGAGAATCTGTGTCCGTGTGTGTGGCTTAAAATTGTTTCTTCTATTCTTTTCAGCGCACAATATTTGCTTGCAGACACGCGTGCCTTGTCAATTGCTCGTGGCTGTTTTTTTAACGGTATGGGGTGACCGACCTTAAATAAACCCCAGATTTAGTGGACCCCAATTACTCTGGTTATTAGTGCGATAAAAATAAATAAATAAATAAAATCTATCCAAATATTAATGTGTTTGTGAGAAGAATGGTAATATGAATAATGAGAATTTTGTTGCTATTATTACTACTCAGCTATTATTACTACTATAAAATAATGATAATAATGGTAATAATAACAATGATAACAATAATAATAAAGATAATAAAATAATGATAATGATAATAATAACAATAATACAACTACTAATAACAATAATAATAATAATAATAATAATAACTATGATGATGATGAGGAGGAGGAGACGAACCTGTTGACACCAGGAAAACCAATAAACAATTGAAAAATAAATCAAAAACAATTAAAAAAAAAATCGTAAAACAAAATAGAGACCAAAAATCATCGTGCTTCTGATATAACCATTAAGCGCGGAAAATAAATATATACAAATATAGGCCTAAGCTCTCGTCCAAGGCTGCGTGAGACAAATAATCTACCTCAAAGGGAAGCCGCCAGTAGTCCTGAGGGCATTGATGACGTTCCGATGACCTCGTTGATTGGGATGAGGATGAAAAAAAGAAAAAAAAAAGAAATAAAGGAAAAAAAAAAATCGTCCAGTTGGCCTATTTTCTACGTCTGGGGGAGATTGTTATAACAAGGTCGTTTAAGAGACCTTTCGTATAAATTGTTATTTTGTATAATGTTTTTTTTTCCTGTGTGTGCTTTTTTTTCTGTTGTTTTTTTTGATGTTGTTGGTTTTACCTTTCGCTAATGAGATGGTTTTTATCTTCTTGTCAAGAGATAAGGGAAGGAGAGGCCGGTTTAGCTGATGATTAAATTAATCATTTCGTTTTTTTTTTTTTTTCATTTTTTTAATTTATCATCCTCTTTCTTATACTTTCATCTCATTTCTTTCCCTCTGATTCCTCCATCATGATCCCCCTCCTTCCTCAAATTCCACTTCCTTTCTCTTCCTTTCCTACCTTTCACCACTCTTATGTCCCCAACCTCTTTCTTCCCCTTTACCCTAATCTCAAAAGACATCATCCGCATCTCCGTCTTGTGTCTTTTATT
This sequence comes from Penaeus monodon, assembly GCF_015228065.2. NCBI lineage: Eukaryota > Metazoa > Arthropoda > Malacostraca > Decapoda > Penaeidae > Penaeus > Penaeus monodon. The sequence goes on along the minus strand of NC_051390.1, from coordinate 6,573,815 downwards.
AGCTCACAAAGCTCCCTAAAGGTCCAGGAAATTCAGAGGCTCCTTAGCGTTATATCCTAGAGGCAAACAGCTCCTAAAAAGTGACTTCGCTTGCACCGCGGGCCAACAACACACGCCGTGAATTTCTGTCCTTGCTTCTTCCTACTTCTGTTCCATCTTTTCTTTCTTACTCTCCTTCTTCTTGTTTTTATTTTTTTTCTTTGTTTTTCTTCTTCCTTCTCTCTCTTCTCCTTCTTCTTATACTTTCCCTTTTCTTTATCTCGTTCCTCTCTCTCCTCTTCGTCCCACTCATCTTCCTCTTTCTTCTTCTTCTTCTTCTTTTTCCTCCTCTTCCTCCTCCTCCTCCTCTTCTTCCTCTTCCTCTTGCTCCTCCTCCTCCTCCTCCACCACCACCACCACCACCACCACCACCACCACCACCACCACCTCTTCTTCTTCTTCTCCGTCTTCCTCTTTCTCCCTCCTCCTCCTCCCTCCTTCTCCTCCTCCTCCCTCCTTCTCCTCCTCCCTCCTCTTACCTCCTCCTCCTCCTCCCACCTCCCTCCTCCTTCCCTTCTACCCCCCCCCCCTATTTCTCCTTCCTCCCCACATTCCTTTTATCTCCCGTATCATGGCCAGCATCCCTGCACCAACCGAGCATCAAAACATCATGAGCGCTTATTACAATTCACTCGTCAAGCTTCATTATCCGCATCTGATCCACTTTTCTTTTCAGCATCGTCACCCTTGCCATCTTCCCCCTCCCCCCCTCCCCCTCCCCCTTTCTTCCTCTTTATTTGCGTCTCTCTTTCTTGCATCTCTCCGCATTTCCAAGTCTTTCTCTTTTTCTATCTCTTTCTCACTTTTCATCTCTCTCTCTCTCTCTCTCTCTCTCTCTCTCTCTCTCTCTCTATATATATATATATATATATATATATATATATATATATATATATATATATATACATATATATATATATATATATATATATAAATATATATATATATCTTTCTTTTTCTTACATCTCTCCGCATCTCCAAGTCTTTCTTTCTTTCTTTCTTTCTTTCTTTCTTTCTTTTCTCTCTCTCTCTCTCTCTCTCTCTCTCTCTCTCTCTCTCTCTCTCTCTCTCTCTCTCTTCTCCTTTTATCTTCCGCCATTATTCTCCTCCTTGATACTGTGAATGGAGAGTTCCGTCACGATCTACTTGTCACCCCCCGCCCCCCTGAGTAAGACGTGAGTAAGCGAGTGGCGAGTGGTAGGCTCTCGATTAATCTCGGCGTGGCGACTATTGGCCAGTAAATTACCTCCCAGTGTTATGCAAATGAGGAGCAGAGGGGAGGGGGGAGGTTCCCTTGTCTCTTACATCCGGTGAAAATGAATGTCGCAGCCTAAAATAGACAGAGGTATTTGCACTGGTGTTGAGTTTGGCTGCATAACACTAACTACATGTCTGTCTGTCTGTCTGTTTGTCTGACAGATAGACGGACAGAGGCAACGATAACGATAGGCATATATAAAGAGAGAGAGAGAGAGAGAGAGAGAGAGAGAGAGAGAGAGAGAGAGAGAGAGGGGGGGGGATATAAGTGCGAATGTGAGTGTGAAGAACGAGTGAAGGAGGAAGGAAGAGAGAGAGAGAGAAAGAGAGAGAGAGAGAGAGAGGGGGGGGAGAGGCAAAGAGAGAGAGAGAAAGAGAAGGAGAGACAGACAGCAGAAAGAGAGAGAGAAAGAGACAGCAAATGAGCAGTAATTGTGAGTATGAGTGCGTGTGTGCGTGTGTATGTACATATGTATCTGGTAAACCTTTATTTCGCCACGCTATGTAGGGGATATTATATTACGAATCATTTTTGCCAGTTTTGAAATGTGTGTGCTGCCAGTGTCCCATCCCATTGTTCAGAAACTGCAATGCAATTCCTTTCCTCTCGAATGTTGCATGCGATTCAGATATGCATCATCTTTTTCTTCGTTCATTTCAATAGTGAATGCGGGGAAAAAGTCTTCGTATTGTTATCGTTGGGAATTAGATATTCATACGTTCGTTATCACGTTTGTCATTCTGAAATTTTAGAACAATGGATCTCGCCCTACCACCTTTTCTATCTCTTTCTGACTCTGTCTCTCTCTCTCTCACCTTTTCTATCTCTTTCTCACACTCTCTCTCTCTCTTTCTCACTCTGTCTCTCTCTCTCCCACCTTTTCTATCTCTTTCTCACTCTTCTCTCTTTCACCTTTTCTGTCTTTTTCTCACTCTCTCTCCCACCTTCTCTATCCCGCTTTCTCTTGCCCTTTCTCTTTCTGACTTTATCTGTCTCTCCCACCTTTTCTCTCTCTATCTGACTATCTCTCTATCTAACCTTTTCTCTCTCTTTCTGCTCTCTCTCTCTCTCTCTCTCTCTCTCTCTCTCTCTCTCTCTCTCTCTCTCTCACCTATTCTATCTCTTTCTGACTTTCTGACCTTTTCTTCTTAATACATATAATACATTTGACACTTCCCCGAGCGTTATATATTATGATAATCATGACGGAAATACTAATCGTTATAATGATTTTGATGATAGTAATAATGGTTGAAGTGGAGATGATGGTGATAATGATGACAAAATTAACAAGGATGATTATACATACATACATACATACATACATGTATATTTATATATATATATATATATATATATATATATATATATATATATATTATATATTATATATATATATATGTAAATATATATATGTGTGTGTGTGTGTGTGTGTGTGAGTGTGTGTGTTGTGTGTGTGTGTGTGTGTGTGTGTGTGTGTGTGTGTGTGTGTGTGTGTGTGTGTGTGTGTGTGTGTGTACAAACAAATATGCCAAACTAAAAATAAAAATCGAAAGCCATTCCCAAGTGACCAGGGAAAGGCAAAGAAGGGGGGGGGATGAGCCAGTGGGTCACTAGGCCGCCAGACTTCGCAGCCACCATATATTTATTACTCTACCTGACCATTTACATAATACGGCCACTCCTGTCTGAAATCATTTTCTGCCTCGGCCAAAAAGAAAGTGGGGAGATTTTCAGTCTTTTCTTTTTCTTCTTCTTCTTCTTTTTTAGTTTTTTTGTTTTTCTTTTTTGTTTTGTTTTTGTTTTTCTTTTTTGTTTTGTTTTTGTTTTTCTTCTTTGTTCTTTTTTCTTCTTCTTGGTAGTTTCTGTATTTGATTTTTTTCTAAAGAATCTATCAACGATCACCCCAAAAAAAATTCCTCATTAGCATTTTCGAAAGTTTTTACTAATTTGCAACACGAAGTAGGTATTACAATAACTGATAAAGTGTTTAAGAAATGAATCGTTCCTCGATACAGAAAAACGTCCATAATTAACCAAAGAATAATTATTAGAAGATTATTACACTGCTTTTACATCTATCCTCTCTCTTTATAAAGT
>NC_051390.1:6557918-6565418 GCF_015228065.2 Penaeus monodon | reverse complement strand
TCATTCTATCCCTCGTCTAATCTAGTGTTATGGTTGTCAGAAAAGATATTGATGTTTTCACGTGATGGATGTTATATGGAAATGTACGAGTGATGACGAAGCGAAGAAATGCCGCACAGGAAGCAAGGGGGGAAGCAACCCTGACCTGTCGGAGCTGCTAAATATGCAACAGCGAACACCGTCACCGCCAACGTACTCATAAGGAATGAATGGCTTGACGTCGAGAAAACAGAAACCAGACGTCACATCATGGAGCTAAGCCACACAATACCAGTGCACGCAACATACAGCAGTCAGCACTAAAGCACCTGTACATCACAGTCACCATAGTAGTTATTTCAGACTTGAAGAAATATGCCACATGATCAGTCATCATACCAGATGTTGCACAATGACCCCGCCACACTAAAAAAAAAAAATAATAATAATAACACGGTATCTCGTGAATGAAGAATTCCGCCGTTTTTGTCACGACATCAAGACTACGAGAATGACCTCAGACTACAAATATGACACTAAACTACAAGTATAACCTCAAACTACAAGTATAAACCTGAAGCCTCAAATATAAACCTCAAGCTTCAAGTATAAACCTCAGACTAGATGTATAAACTCAGACTACAAGTATAACCAAGGATTTCAAGTATGACCTTAGACCACAAGTATTAACTTTGGACTAGGAGTCTGACCTAAGATTCCGCGGACGACCAGAGACTCCGAGAACGACCGTACTCAACACCAAAGGTCTCGAAACTACAGTTATGACCCTAGAACACAAGTATGACTTCGAAACTACTGTTATGACTTGAGACTACAATAATGACCGACTCTGGCTGGAATGACAAGAGCGTTGCAGCTGCCATCACGAGTCCGGACGTGTGATGAGGTCACCCATGCTTGCAATTGCAAAGAATACAGAGACGAGAGTGGGGCCGTAGCGAGCACCTGTGGCCGAATAACTGTACATCAGACATCTATGGGTGCTCGAACAACGAACCAATAATAATGAAAAAAAACGTAATGATGTAATGTGAGCATAATAAAGAAATTGGATAATGATTATAGAATTGGTATGACGTGACTATCGAAATGGTTTTAGAAATGAAACTTGGTTGGCTGACCTTCTTTTAACGATTATCTTGAAATTACGAATCACAGAAACGGACAGAAATGATAACTATCTGATCTACACTGATGTAAAAAAAAATGTGTATGTGATTTGTTTAAGGTATGACGTCTTTTGTTAATGTTAGAATATGTTGATGCGTAAGAAATATATTCATGAAAATGTGTGATTATTTTTTTTAATATATGTATGTGTGTGTGTGTGTGTGTGTGTGTGTGTGTGTGTGTGTGTGTGTGTGTGTGTGTGTGTGTGTGTGTGTGTGTGCGTGCGTGCGTGCGTGCGTGCGTGCGTGCGCGCGTGTGCGTGTGCGTGTGTGTTAAATCTAATCACCCAATAAACTAAATAAAATAGTAATAAATGAAACGATTGCCACTTTACAGAACAATAAAGTCACTGCTGACGTCACAATCACATCGTTACAAAATAATAGAACACAAAAAAAAAGGTTTGTAACGTAACTAATATTGTAATTAACTAACGTTTTTGTACTTTTTAGTACTTGATAGAAAAAAGATTTCAGACTTAATGAGGTCTCTGAATCTACCATCATCTCGATATTTTTGAAAAGAAGAAAAAAATCTGACAGAAAAAGACTTTAGACTTTTTTTTTGGGGGGGGAGGGGAGCGACTTAACAGTACGGGTACATCTGAGGAACTTTTTAATCGCTTTATCTATCGGTAAATATACCATACAGGCGCAAAGAGGGACCAAAAACTACTTTCGCATTATCACCTTTTTTTTAAAAATCGGTTTTTGTCTTGTGAAAACAACCGAGATAAAAAAAAATGAGCGAATATTTTGTGTTTTCGTTTTATATCCTCCGCCCTTTTCGTTTTTAAAATTATCAATTTCATTATTCTGATCTTCCTCTTTCGTTTTATGTTGCCCCGCCCACTACTCCTACACTTAATTAAATCTCTTTCTACTCATGTTTCAATTAAGCCTTACTCTCTCCTTCCTCACCCTTAAGAGCCTGTCCATAACCTCCTCCCATTTCTTATTAGTCGTAAACAGGTCTATTTATAATAATGTAGCCCATAACATGTGAATACTTACCCTCTATCTGGTTATAAATCGATCGCTGTTTTTTTTTCGTTTTTTCGTTCTTTCCTTTTCTCTTTTCTTCGCAATCTTTCTTTTTGTGCGTGTGGTAGACAGAGAGAGAGAGAGAGAGAGAGAGAGAGAGAGAGAAGAGAGAGAGAGAGAGAGAGAGAGAGAGGGGGGGGTGAGAGAGAGAAGAGAGGATGAGAGAGAGGGGGGAGGGGGGAAGGAGGGAGGGAGGGAGGGGGAGGGAGGGGAGGGAGGGAGGGAGGGAGAGAGAGAGAGAGAGAGAGGAGAGAGAGAGAGAGAGAGAGAGAGAGAGAGAGAGAGAGAGAGAGAGAGAGAGAGAAAGAGAGAGGGTGAGAGAGAGAATGAGAGAGAGAGAGATAGATAGATAGATAGATAGATAGATAGATAGAGAGAGAGAGAGAAAGAGAGAGAGAGACTGACTTTGTGTGTGTGTGTGTGAAGCAAGTATACGTCTATTTCTATCAATGGCTAACTGTTTTTTCCACTTTCATTTCGTATCGTACGTTGACCACACTGTATACATGGAGTCGTTTGTAAAGTCAACACTGCAAAGGGACGCTGAATTTCCTCTTCCGTTGCATACATTCCTGTGTGTACAATAGCTCGAGTACACACACCTACTGACTGTACCAACACGCAAAAAAATCAAATTGCACATAACAGGCACTGTATTAATCACTTGTTACGAAATGCATTCACTGACAAGACATCTGGGTAACTGTAACATGTAACACAATATGATGGTGTGATATGCTGACCTACTACGCACCCGGATCAACACTGGGCAAGAGAGTGTTAACCTTGCATCTTCACCCATAAGGCGGAAATTCCACTATCCTAGCAGGTATGGGTGACCTCTACACACTTTCTTTTTTTATGTGTGTATTTTTTTTATAATTATTCGGAAGTTTCAGTCTCGCGCCGACAGAGGTTGAACAACAGGGTGGGAAACGTTTACCATAGAGGTGACACTCTCATTTCGAGATTACGGACGATTAGCCCGTATGTTCTTTCGTGAATAAGCTCACCAGCGTTAGGAAATCTCCCGCGAGTAAGCAGAGGTTATGTGGGTCGCTTTAGGGAACAATGACACTCGGTGACGCTGACAATCGGAAGTGAAACGCGTCCAAATCTCCGGCAATTTGCTAAATCTTGGGAGGAGAATCAGCGGGAAAATTGAATAATGAAGTTAAACTCGCCTCTACATATATCTTAACTTCATTTTCGGGTCACCCCTAACAAGCTGATTCAAACATTAAAGACGAATTTCCTCTAGAGTGCAACGCTTAACGAAAAAAAGAAACAAAGAGCCGAGCAGACCAGTAAACGATAAACAAGCAAAGAGGTAAACATCACAAAGGAGATAACAGGTACACAGAGAGAGAGCGAAGGAAGGCAGGTAACCAGACAGCCAACAAACAGGTAACATCATGACATCAGAATTAGTATCCCAATGAAGTTCCAGTATACAATTACACCTAAAACCTGTTAACGAAAAGGAATTCAGCGAAACAGATATACGGTTTTAGATCCAATCGGTTAACGAAAAGGAATTTAACGAAGCAGAATTACAGTTTTAGATTCAATCGGTTGACGAAAATGAGTTTAGGAAACAGAAATACGGTTTTAGATCCAACCGCTTAACGAAAAGAAGTTTAGTGAATCAGAAATAAAGTTTTAGATCCAATTGGTTAACGAAACGAGATTGCGAAGAAACGCAGAGAAGAGAGAAAAGGGATTTATCTTGAAGACGTGAGGCCAAAGGAATTGGGGAAGATAAATGATCGGAAATGCGTGATAAGAATGTAGGAAATAAGATTAAATCCAGGACACCGAGAGGGAGAAAGTTAAGGCAACGAATATCCATGTGATATTCCGGAAGAGAAAGAAAGGAAGAGGGGGGGGTACAGAGAAAGGGAGAAAGAGAGAGAGAGAGAGAGAGAGAGAGAGAGAGAGAGAGAGAGAGAGAGAGAGAGAGAGAGAGAGAGAGAGAGAGAGAGAGAGAGAGAGAGAGACAGGCAGACAGAGAAGAGGGGGAGAGGAAGTGGTTTATAGACACTGAGGAAAGAAAAGCGACACAGACAGACAGACAGACACGGAGAACAAACGACAGTCAGGAACCTTCCTCCCAAGGAACCACTGAAGACACCGAAAGTATGATCAATCATAACAGCCGACATACTTACCTGTTAACCGGCGTGGAGACATTATAAAAAAGAAATCTCCCCCCTCCCCCCTACCCTCCCACCTTACCCTGCCTTCCCCTCCTTTCTTGCCGGCGCCTTTCCGCTATATGTCACACGCAGAGGCGAGGTCAGGAGTAAGGGGTCAACCCGCAGGTCAGCTGGGGGTCAGGCTGTCTCTCGTTCTCACGTTCTCACGCTCACCCTCTCACTCTTTCTCTATCTCTGTCTCTGCCACTGTCTCACTGTCTCTGTCTCTGTCTCTGTCTCTGTCTCTCTCTCTCTCTCTCTCTCTCTCTCTCTCTCTCTCTCTCTCTCTCTCTCTCTCTCTCTCTCTCTCGCTCGCTCGCTCTCTTTAAAATGAATTTTCGGTTCCTTTGATGAGGATAATGAGACAATGTGTATATAACGTTATGTTTTGAAAGCCTCTGTATATATGAGATATTCGTGTAAACAAACGTCATAAATCCTTAAACTTTTCTCGCAAGTCTAAAAATACGTTATAGTCGCTGGTAAGAACAGAATCTTATATAAAAGAACGTTCTTTGGCTTTTCACCGAGCCACGCAGAGCAAACAATTTGTCGGTGGTTAATGAAGGCCCCAAACAAAGCACTTCCTTAACTACTAACATTATAGTAAGATTAGATGGATCAGAGGTCGAGGAGCTTTGTTCCCATAGATCGTGCATACTCTGCGGCTTAAATCGACACATTCGCGCGTGATTCCTAGGTGATTAGACTCGATATGTTATATAAGCCTTTAGGTAGAGGTAAGTTGTAAATTGGTGGAATGAATTTTGCTCATCAAATTATATATACATGTGTGTGTTTGTGTGTGTGAGTGTGTGTGTGCGTGTGTGTATGTGTGTGTGTGCGTGTGTGTGCGTGTGCGTTTGCGTGTGTGTGTGCGTGTGCGTGCGTGTACGCGTGCGTGTGTGTGCGCGCGGAATGGATTTTTTAACAAAATTGATTTCAATTCTCCCGACGAAGCCCACTAAGCTTTGATCGGCAGCTGATGTGAAGCAGTTCCGACTGTACCGAACCCCTGATTCATATTCCAAATTTCCGATGACATTTTCCCTTTTAATAATGGAAATACACTAATTTTATTTAAGATGTTTTTTCGATCTTATTAAAAAAAAAAAAAAAAAAAAGGTAAACAGAAGCCGTCTTGAAGAACAGTTAGTAAGTTTATTGTGATGGACGTGTGTTTTCTCTCAGATTGTTGACTTCTGACCCAGGACGCTCTACCGCTGGGGATGGGGGTGGGGGGTGGGGGGTAAAGGGGTATAGGGGTGGGGTTTGAAGGGGGTCGAGGGCGCTTATGTTTTGTAATATATTATTGCGCTGTCATTCTCTCTCTTTTTGTTTTACTTTTTTTTTATCATTATGCTGTATGTTCGGGTCCTCGGGTTTTGTCATCAGTTTCACAATATTTTTTTCTTCTTTTTCAAATACACACACACACACACACACACACACACACACACACACACACACAGAAGCAGAGGCACCTCCACCCCCCACCCTCCACACACGCGCACACAAACACACAGAGGCACCCCCAACCCCACCCTCTACACACATACACACACACTTACGCATACACATCCATATTCATCAAAAGTTGGGGGTCGGGTCAGTGAGGGCTGAATAACGACCCCCCCCCCTTCCCCATTCACTCCAGGTGGGGTCGTGATTAATATTCAGCATTGAAAAACAAAAGATGATCAGCATAACCTTTTAAAGGTACGTGAACCTTTGTCTGAGGGAAGTATACATTTATGGTGCGTGTGTGTGTGTGTGTGTGTGTGTGTGTGTGTGTGTGTGTGTGTGTGTGTGTGTGTGTGTGTGTGTGTGTGTGTGTGTGTGTGTGAGAGAGAGAGAGAGAGAGAGAGAGAGAGAGAGAGAGAGAGAGAGAGAGAGAGAGAGAGAGACAGACAGACAGACAGAAAGACAACCCAACAAAAGGGGAGAAAATCAGTCGGCCAATTAAAACATCGCGAGCCGGGAGATAGCTGGCCTAATTAGCGATAATTAGCGTAGCCTCGTGACATATGCCTAACACAGCTCGCTACTTTTCCACAGGCTCGACCCCCCCCCCCCCTTATAGGCCTGGCACATTTTGCGTCAATTTTATTTTGCGTATCTGTTGCTATTGTTATCATTTATTATTGTTTTGCTTCTTTTATTTATAATTTATTATTATTTTAAGGATTTTATTTATTCTCCATTATTTTTTATGCTTATTTATTATTTATTGATGTTTTGTTGCAATAATTATTGATTATTCATTATTGCTTTTCCTTATTTATGATTTGTTATTGCTTTGTTGCTTTTATTTATTATTCCTTATTGCTTTGTTTTCTTTATTTATTTTTTTTCTTACTTTTATTTATTATTCATCATTGTTTCTGATACTTTTATTTGTTAATTATTGCTTTTATTTATTATTCGTTATTGCTTTGTTTTTTCTTTATTCATGATTTATTATCATTTTGTTAATATTATTCTTATTTGTTATTTACTATCATTTTGTTTTTGTTATTATTTATTTTTATTTTGTTACTTTTATTTATCATTCATTATTGTTTTGTGGGTTTTAGTTATCATTTATTATTTTGTTACTTTCATCATTTTTTTATTATTATGTTGTTATTATTAGTCTATAATAATAATATAATAGTATTTGTTACTATCGTTGCTTATTCTTGATTATTTCGTTATTATTATTATTCATTTTTACTATTATTATTACTTACCATATAATTCCAATTTGTTATTGTTATTCTTATTTATCTTTTATTACTATTATTTATTATTTGACTTAATGTTATAAATTGTTTTTGTTCATCTTTTTTTTGCATCAGTTATTATCGTTTATATTTATTTTTCTTGTTATTGCTATTCTCATTTTCCATGTTTTTATTTTTCTTATTATTCTCACAGTTCCTATTATCACCTCTTCTATCATCATTATTCGTCACGATTGCCATCAACATTATAAACATCATCATTATTATTCATTTTACTATCAATTTTTCCTTCTATCTTCATGGCGTGATGATCTTTGCGGTAACATTACATTTTATTCGGTCATTTCGACACGTACTGATAAC
>NC_051390.1:6552918-6555418 GCF_015228065.2 Penaeus monodon | reverse complement strand
TTTGTTGTTATTTTCCTCTGTTAGTCTCACATCTCTTTCTACCTTTTCTCCTCAAACTCCACCCTCTCTTTTTATCTCGCAATTCCTCTTCCTCCTCCTCCCTCCTTCCTTTCCGCTCTAACTTTTTTCTTTAAATTTCTTTTTCTCCTTATAACTTCCTTTCCTTCCACCCCTTCCCCTTCCTCTTCCTCATCTTCATACATACATAACTCTTAACCCTTCCTCTTCCTCTTCCTCGTTTTATTCTATTTTGTTTCCCCTTCGTCTGTTTTAACAACCGATAGCAAAGTATTTCAATCCCTTTAAACACACAATCCCTTATTTTCATCAGTAGATCAGGTATTCTAATCCCTTTTAAACACACAATCACTTATTCACCATCCCTCCTTCTAGTCCAACAGATTATTACAGATATCAAGTTTTTAGGATCCTTTTTAGGCACAAAATCCTTACTTTAACATCCTCTATCCGCGTGTCTCAACATGCTATTTAAGATACCCTAAGTTTTAATCCTCCTTAAGCATTCCTTAGCTTATCCCAGTATGGATACCAAGCGTCTATATAATCCGTATTAAGTACAAAATCCTTAATTGCATTAATCCCAACAAACTATTGCAGATTTTGAAATAATCCTCTTTACACTCACAATCCTTAAGTAACCATATCTCCACGTTGCCCATTACATCGTTATAGGGTTTTAAGCATCCTTTAACACGCAGTCCTTGCCAAACGAACGTACATGACCCTTGATTTCTGGGACTCACGCCAGAGGGGGTAAAGAGCGAGAAGGTTAACTGTACTTATGTCGGTCCAATTGTATTTTTGCGGGAGTGCTGTTGTTGTTTCTGTCTGCTTTTTTAATACTGAGATAATCATTTGTGGTTAGTGTTGCTGCTCCTATGACTGCTGTAATTAGTAAGTTGCTGATGTTGGTAGTAATGCTACTATTGCTACTGCTACTGCGATTACTGATACTAATATTGATACTGCTGTAACAACTATTATTATTACTACTACTACTGCTGCTACTACTACTACTACTACTACTACTACTACTACTACTACTTCTACTGCTACCACTACTACTACTCCTACAACTACTATTACTATTACTACGACTATTACTGATGCTACTATATATACTGATAATACCAACATTTTGAATACTGTTACTGCTATTGTTGTTGCTGTTGGTGCTACTACTACCACTTCTATTTATACTACTGCTACTACAATTAATTATAAGAGTACTGATTATCTTACCAACATCAGTATCGCTAATAACGATAACAGTAACAGCAATAGTAACATTAATAAAAGAGCAACAAAGCAAGTAATAATGTTGCATTGCTATTATCGCAAATGTTATCGTTTTTAGATCTATAACTGTTGTTACGACCAGTTTTATAACGGAAAAGGAAGCGCAGTGAATCTCAATGATCCAATAAATATAGCAGTTAGATTAATAAATGTCACGATGAGACTAAAAGCGACAAAGAGAAAGTAAATTGAGAAAGTAATAAGCGGATAAAGCTGGATTAGCATGTCATTGGTATCACTGCCATTCTGATATCATGAATAATGTCACTATCATGCTTATCATTAATATCGTCACCAGTCGCAGTCATCTCCATAATGTTTGTCACTATCATCCTTATCACTATCATCTTCATAACAGTTGTCACTATCTTCGTTATCATTAATATCGTCACTCTTATTATCAGTGTTATCCTTATAATAATCTCCACTCTAATCGTTATCATTAATACCGTTACCATCATTATTATTATTTTTATTGACATATTAATCACCACAACATCGTCACATTTTTTAAATAATAAAAACAAGAAAACGAAAAAAAAATATTCACCCCCATAATCACTCATGCCTCCCGTTAGGTACAGGATGCAAACCTTTGTGATTATGTTCTCAACCTCCCATTAATGGTTTAAAAGGGGGAAGGGCGGAGAAGGGAGTAACGTGCTTCTTCTTTTTTCTTTTTTCTGTTTTTTAATCCTCGAAAATACGCACCCAAGCGACTCCCTCCGTTGTCGCTTTCCTAAGTGTATAACTGTATGACGGTCTTTATAACAACTATTACCGACGGTTACGCATGGCGAGGATGACTGGCGTATGCGCGGTCACTGTTAGATGTCACGGTCAATGGCAGGGTAGGGGCTGTGGGGGTGAGGGGTGAGGGAGGGAGAGAGTGGGGGTGAGAGAGGGAGCGGGGGTATTGAGAGAGAGGGATAAGTTGGAGGGGGAAAGAGGCTACTGAGAGAGGGGGTTGAGTGGATGGGGGAGTGCAGAGAGGGGGGGGGGGAGGTTACAGAGAGGAGGTTGAGGGGGAGGAGTGCATAGAGGGGGTTGAGTAGGAGGGGGTGCAATGGGGAAAGGGGGAGGTGGGGAGGTGAAGGGTAAATGTTATTCTGTTTTCGAAACGTGAGGGTTGTTGTGTGTTTGGGAGAAGAGAGAGAGAGAGAGAGAGAGAGAGGAGAGA
>NC_051390.1:6530418-6550418 GCF_015228065.2 Penaeus monodon | reverse complement strand
TCCTTTATTCCTCTTTCCGTTCGCCTTTCTTCGTCGGATTTTTGCTTATTGCTTATTCGTGTTTTCCGCATGGTCGTTGCGCATTTTCCTGGTTCTTTTTTTTTTCTATTTTAGCTTCTTTGTCTTTTTCATTATTATCTTTTCTTCTTCTTCTTCTTCTTCTTCTTCTTCTTCTTCTTCTTCTTCTTCTTCCTTCTTCTCTCCTCCTCCTCCTCCTCCTCCTTCCTCTCCCTCTTATTTCTCTCCTTTATTATTGTCAACGGGACTTTTGTTATTTTCCTTTATTCCTCATTATCTTTATCACCACATCGAGAAATAACAAACCTAATCCTTATTTTAATTACTATATTCACAAAAACACTCACGCACACACAAAAGGTAAACGGTTAATAGATAATTATAATAATGATCTATTGCCATAGTTATTAACGACGATAAGTAACAGTAATCGTGGTGATAATAATAACGAATAATTATAAACAATGATGATGGTGATAATTTTGATAATTGATATAACGACAGGGACAACAACAATGATAAGATAATGAAATAATGTTAATAACATTAATGATAGTGATAATTTTGATAATTGAAATAATAATAAGGACAAGAATAATAAAATGATAATAATGAAGACGACGACGATGATGATAACAACAATAAACAACAATAGCAATAATGAACTACAGCAGCAAAAATACGAAAAACAATTACCATTATCATGGCACTTGTAACAACAGCAACAAATAAACCAGCAAATCCATGAATGACTTCCACTCTATAGGAAAGAAATTATAACGCAAAGGTCCCAAAATGCAACACAATTTCGTATTCTTGCACAGAGCTCCGGGCGACCACTCTGCTTCCTCAATGTCGGGTCAAAACCAGTATGTTGTGAGGCGCCGCATAAGGAAAACGCTTCCATTTTTGGCCCATTGAGCGGTCTCTTATCCCTGCGGGTCTTTTACTCTATAGCTGTACACCCTTTTTTATTTTTATCTTTGTTTGATTGATAATTATCTATTTTTTCTCCCTCTCGCTTTTTTTTATGTCACTCGTTTTTTGTTCTGTCTGTTTGTTTGACTGACTGACTTTCTCTCTCTTTCTCAGTAGCCGTTATAGTATCAACAGTATCAGCAGCAGTAGTAATAGTAACAGTACTAGTAGTAATAGTAATAGTAACAGTAGCCGTTGTAGTAGCAACAGTAGCAGCAGCAGCAGCAGTTAGTAGTAGTAGTAGTGTAGTAGTAGTGGTAGTAGTAGTAGAAGTAGAACATTTAGCAGTAGTAGTAGCATTAACAACAGTTGTGGAAAAAGAAATATGGGAACGAATAATCATGTAGTGTGCATATTTTGGTTAATTAATCAATGGTGGCTTAAGCATGGCGATAAGTAATTAGGTAATTGGTAGGTAATTTGTTCCCAAGAATAGTATTACTAGTATCAGCCTTTGTTGGAATAGTAGTAGGAGAAAACGTAGTATTAGCAGTAGTAACAATAATGGTTTTAGTAGTACAGTAGTGCCCGTGTAGTAGGAGCAGAGTAGCAGCAGCAGTAGTAGTAGTTGTTGTTGTTGTTGTTGTTTTAGTTGTTGTAGTAATTGTAGTAATAGTAGACGTAGTAGTACTAGTAACTGTAGTATTAGTAGAAGCAAAGTAACAGCCCGATTAGTAGAACTAATAGTTATAACAATAATATCTACAGCAGCAGCAACCATTACCATCAGTAGTAATATCAATAACAGAACATTACTAACAAGTAAGAAAAACTAACTAGTAAAAAAAACAAAAAACTTAGTAACATAACAGTAAAAAGCGGAATTCGTGTTGTGAACCAGTACCTTATTTTATAAACCATTCATACAAGGAACAATTGTGGAATCGAATAACAAAGGGAACTATCATTACGAGGATAAACGGTATTATGAAAAAGGACGAAGAAAAGAAAAAAAAAAGAATCAGGAAGTTTACAAAGGGACATAATATGAATAGCAGTATTTTTCCCCTTCGCTAATTGCTAGTTTATTTCTTGATACGACAGAAATAAAATACATACATCATTGGATAAGTAAGTGACTCAGGTTTCCTAATGTAGAAGACCTTGCTATTTCACACTGAATGGCACGGGTAAGGAAGTTAGTGAGGGACGCTCTGTGGTGAGGCAGAAAATGTAAATCGCACAGACGTACATGGTTAATGGACAGCATGGGTCAGACGGAAGGTGAAGGTTCTCTTGCCTTTTTATACCTTGTCTTTGTGCATATATATACACGTATATTTATATATAACTCACATACAATATATATATAAATACATACACACACACACACATCACACACACACACACACACACACACACACACACAACACACACACACACACACACACACACATACATTCACACACACACACACACACACACACACACACACACACACACACACACAACACACACACACCACACACACACACACAACATTATATATATATATATATATATATATATATATATATATATATATATATATATATATATATATATACATATACAAACAAAGCCGTCATCAATCGACCAACTATCACCTGCGTCATGAACGAGTAATGAATCCCGCGATTAGCAGAGCCATCAACTTATTCGACAGGAAATCAAAATAGCACCGAAGCTGTAAGGAAGATGACTGAGGAAGAAACGCGATGAAAGCAATAATCACCGGAAACGAAAGTAATGATAAAGCAAAACGAGAAGAACGAGAGAACATCAACAATGCCGTAACGAGGTGGATATCATCTTGGCGAAATTTTTTTTTTTTTTTTTTTCGTGAAATTGGAGAGGTCGATATGCTGATAAAGAGAGGAATAATGACATAAAAGAGAAGAGAAAAAGTGGATTTAGTGGTAGTTTATATTTTTCTTCTTTTTCCCTCTTATCATTTGTTTCAATTGACACGTAAAAAACATAACATGAGAAAAAAAATAATGAGGAAGTAGAGGAAGAGGAAGAGGAGGAGAAGAAGCAGAAGCAAGAAAAGAAGAGGAAGAATTGAAAGGAAAATTATGATAATGAATTGAAAGAAAAAACGAAAGACGAAGAAGAACGAAAGAAGACGAAGAAGAAGAACAATATGAATTGAAAGAAGGAACAAAGGAATAAAAAGAGAAAAGAGAAGAAAAGAAGAAGCGGAAGTAGATAACAGTGAATCGAAATTATAATGAAAGAGTAAGAAGGCGAAGAAGCGAAATAAGAAGCAGAAAAATCGAGAGAATAAACGCAAAAGAGAAGACGAAGAAGAACAAGATAAAAGGGAGAGAAAAACACACAAGCCAAAATAAACGAATACAATCACGCTAAAAAAACAGATAAATAAGATAATACACAAAATTACGTACGTTCTCTACATACGAGTATCCTGCGACTGATAGAGCTTCATGACTAGTCTCTCTCTCTCTCTCTCTCTCTCTCTCTCTCTCTCTCTCTCTCTCTCTCTCTCTCTCTCTCTCTCTCTCTCTCTCTCTCCCTCTCTCTCTCCCTTTTCTCTCCCTCTTTCTCTCCCTCTTTCTCTCCCTCTTTCTCTCTCTTCTCTCTCTCTCTCTCTCTCTCTCTCTCTCTCTCTCTCTCTCTCTCTCTCTCTCTCTCTCTCTCTCTCTCTCTCTCTCTCTCTCTCCCTTGCAAATACCTACATGCACAATGTCTACCATCACGTAAGCTCGTCATGCACCCGAGAACGCCTAATAGCCAAGCACTGGAGAGCATGCGCATGTACAATCATGCACGCAACGCCGGAGCACATGCGTAAATACAGAAATTAAAAGTCTGGACATGGCCGCCATTTTGAGGGTCAAGAGAAGCTGGAACGATTTGTAAATTTCTTTCTCCTCTTCTACACCTGGTGGTTCTTTTCTTCTTCTTTGATTCTTGTTCGTTTTTTCTTTTTCTTTCTTTCTCGTTCTTGCTCTTTTTCTCTATTAAGTATGTTTTTTTCTTTGTTTTCTTTTTTTCTTCTTGCAGTCATTTTTCTTTTCCTTTTCTGTTTTTTTTTTTTCTTGTAGTCATTTTCCTTTTACTTGCTATTTTTTTTTCTTGTAGTCATTTTCCTTTTCCTTTCCCCTCTCCCTATCTTCCACTTCCTACTTTATACTTCCACCGTCTACCCATCCTTCCGCCTCCCACTCCTTCTCCAACGCCTTCCCTCCTTCGTATTTCCCCACCCCCTACCCCTACCTTACCCCCACCCCTATGCAACCCTCCCTTCTTTCTTTTTTAACGGTAGGTTCATATCTGAGCCGCCGTGGTCACAGCATGATACTTAATTGTAGTTTTCATGTTGTGATGCTCTTGGAGTGAGTACGTGGTAGGGTCCCCAGTTCCTTTCCACGGAGAGTGCCGGTGGTACCTTAACCCTCCCTACTCACCCCCTTTTAACCCTTTTAACACCTTTGCTACAGCGGCCTCTCCCTCAGGATCACACGAGAAGCCAGCCAAGTGGAACTGCTGCCACCAATGTCTTGCGTACGTGTGTGTGTGTGTGTGTGTACGTGGGTCAGTGGTGGAGCAGGGTGTTAGATACAGGAATTTACCTTTCTAGCGTGTGTACATGCGTGCATGGGTGAGTCTAGGGTTTTCGATCTCTCTCTCTCTCTCTCTCTTTTCGTCTCATTTGCCTTTTACCGGGTGTTTCTGTCTACTTTGCCTGCTGATTTGCGCTTCCTTTGCTACGAGCTTGCATCCCATCCTTATTATTTGCGTTTATATTGCGACGTGCTAGTAACTCTTGGTGCCTATGTCCGCTTTCCTAAATGAAATGTATCTTGCTTGCGCCTCCTTCATCTGTGCTTGCGTTGCAGAAATAACATAAATGTGAGCACTACCTTCAAAAGAAGGTAGTACTCACATTTTTTTCCTATATTTCATATTCCTTTTAGCGACGCTCATAAATAGGCATGATTAAAATCCATCCCCAAGGACGCCATTGTTCTAAAAAGTTATATATATACCCAACGTATTAGCATTTTTGGCAAGTATCGGGAATGATCAAGTGAATGATAATTTAGTCGATGTTGGCCATGCATAAGGGTTTTTTTCCTTGTTCGTTTTCTTTTCTTCTGTTCCTCCTTCTTTTCCTCCTTCAAAAGTTTCCTTTCTCCTCGTTCTCTTCCACCTACCCTAGTGTTTTTTTGTTTTGTTTTGTTTTTCATATTTCTTCTCTTTTTTACTGTTCTCTTTCTTTTTCTCTTCTTTTTCTCGCCTCCCCAGCCTCCTCCTCCTGCTCCTCCTTTTCCTCTTCTTCTTCTTCTTCTTCTTCTTCTTCTTCTTCTTCTTCTTCTTCTTCTTCTTCTTCTTCTTCTTCCTCCTCCTCCTACCCCTCCCCCTCCCCTCCTCCTCAAAATTCTGCAGTATGGCATCAGAAAAAAATCGGATTAATTGAAAAGTTGACACAGAATATAGGATTCTTGTATTTAGTATAAATCGCAGGTAATCAGGTGGCGGCCTGTGATTTGGCTGTAATGTGTTGTTCGGAGAATTTCTTTCTCTATCTCTCAATTTTTTCTCTTTTTATTTCATTGTGCTCTCTTTCTTTTCTTTCTTTTTCTTCTCTTCTATCTATCTATCTTCTCTTCTCTTCTCTTCTCTTCTCTTCTCTTCTCTCTCTCTCTCTCTCTCTCTCTCTCTCTCTCCTTCCCACCTCCACCTTTTGCACCTCTTCTCCCTCCCTCTATCACCATTCTTCCCCACCCCACCCTACCCCCCGCCACGACTTCCACCTTATCACCCCCCCCTCCTCCGCTACCCCCAGGTCTACCCCCCCCCCCCCTCACTGCGTAGTACCTGTAGCTTCAAGGTTGTGCCCGACGCTAAGCTCGGCTCACGTAGGCCATTCCTCCTCGCCCCCTCCCCTCCCTTCCCCTCTCCTCTCCCCTTCCCCTCTTCCCTCCCCTCCCCCTTCCCTCTCCTCACCTCTCCTCTCCCCTCCTCTCCTCACCTCTCCTTTGCTCCTCTCCATTCTCCTCTCCTCTCCTCTCCCCTCCCCCATCTCACCTCTCGTCTCCTCTATCTTCCTCTACTCCTCTCCCCTCTTCTCCCTTCCTACCCCCTCGGTCTAACCCAGCCGCACCTTCTCCCTGTACGTGTGTGCATGCGTGTGTGTGTGTGAGTAAGTGAATGTGAGTGTGAGTGTGACTGTGACTGTGAGTGAGTGAGTATGAGTGAATAAGTGAGTGAGTGTGTGAATGAAAGATTGAGAGTAAGTGATGAGTAAGTGAGTGAATGAAAGATTGAGAGTGAGTGAGTATATGTATGTGTATATATGTGCGTATGTATCATCTTACATGTGAATGCTTATGAGTATCTTCAATCATATATTCCCTTGACACATGTGATCGTCTGCCTCCTCTGCTCCCAGTAGTTAATTATCTTTTTTTAAAAACAAAACAGCTTCATTTGTTCTGTCAACTTGAGTCTTTGCCGTACCGCTCTAACGCCCTGAATAAACATTAACTGGCTGAGAGAGAGGAAGGAGTGGGAAGAGGAGAGAGAAGAGGAAGAGAGAGATAAGGAGGGAGGGAGAGGGAAGAGAGGAGGGAGGGAGGGGAGAGAGGAGAGGAAGAGGAGAGGAGAGGAGAGGGGAGGGAGAGGAGAGAGGAAGAGGAGAGGGAGAGGGAGAGAGAGAGAGAGAGAAAAGGAAGGAGTGGGAAAGAAAAGGAGAGAGAGAGATTAAAAGGGAGAGCACACAATTATCAAAGAAAGAGAAAAGGAGAGGGGGAGAGAGAAGAAAGAGAGAAAGGAGAGAGAGAGGTGGGGGGGGGAGAAAGAGAAAGAAAAAAACAAACAAACAAGAAAGGAACTACTCGGAAAAAAAAACTTCAGAGTACATTCTCACAGGTGGTGGACCCGGTTGGGGCAGGTGGCATCCTTGCGCAGGAACGAACCAGCTGCCTTCAGTGTACTAATGTGCAAGTGGCTGGACAGGTGTGCTGACCTGCCTACGAGTGTGGTCTCCCTCGCGTGGGTTGCCAGCGGGGATTTTTCGACATAGCTTCTGTGAAACCTGTTCGAAATAGTCTTCTGATCATTTGACTGGTTATCTCTCTTTCTCTTGCTCTTTCTTTCCTTCTTTCTCACTGTCTGTTTGTCTGTCTGTCAGTCTGTCTATCTGTGTCTGTTTGCTCCTCTCTCCCTCTCCCCACCCTTTTCCCCACCCACCCCTCCCCCTCCCTCCCTCCCTCTTCCCCTCCCCTTCCCTCCCTCGTACGATTTTCCTAAAATACCCCAACTATCAAAAAACGGTAATAAATAAATAAAATAAGACAGTTATCCCTCCCTAATCCGCCCTGATGGTCGCTTGACCTTGGTGCGTCCGCATTGTTACTTATCACACATTGCTTACTTTGGCTGACCTTTGACCTTGATGGGGAAGAGGAGAGGGTCGACAAGGGAGGTTAGAAGGGTGAAGGAGGCAAGAAGGAGTCAAAGAGGCGGATAAGGAAGTGTGGAAGACAGACGGCGGAAACATAACGGGAAGATTAAGTGAATGCTAATTATGCTAATTACAGACATATATATTTTGTCTGTTTTTTTTTTTGTTTTTTATGTAGTTGTTGTTTTGGGGTCTTTTTTTGCGGGGGTCTTTTTTTTTCTCCCATGGTTATGGTTGTGGTAGTTTTTTCTCTCTCTCTTATTCTCTTCTGTGTTTCCTTTGCTGGATATTTTTTCCCCCTTGCGTCTCTTTTAACGTCCGTTTCATTTTCCTGCCACTCGCATTTTTTTCTGTTTTTGCTTCACTTACTAGTCGTCTACTTGCTTCATCATCATCTTCTTCTCTACCTTTTTCTTCTCCCCCATCACTCCACACCCTTTTCCGTCCTCATCCTAACATCTCCCTTTCTCCCTCCTCTCCTCTGTCTTCCTATCTCCTCCTCTCCCCTCCTTCCATTTCTCCCCCTATCTCGTCCCTCCTCCCTCTCTCCTCCCTCTCTCTCCCTCTCTTCTTCCTTTCTCTCCCTCTCGTCTCCTTCCTTTCTCCCCCTCTCTCCATCTCTCCCCCCTCTCTCCTCCTTCCTTTCTTCCCCATCTCTCCTCCCTCTCTCCTCTTCTCCTCCTCCTCTCTCCCCATCACTCCTCCTCCTTTCTTCCCTTGGTCACCACGACTAGCGGAGAAACCAGAACCTCACTGAACCTCCCCTTTGAACCCCCAAGGCCCAGAGGAGTGTTCAAGGGTGTAAAAGGGTGTGACACTGAACCCTCTGACCTCCTGCTTCATTAATCCGTGGGAAGCAAGTGTATTTCCCATTTTTCATTGATTGTCATTATTTACTTGCTTGTGTTTTGGGGGGTGCTATTATATTATGTCTTACCGTGTGTTAGGGTTGTGAGTTTGTAGATATCTATTATCTGTCTACCTATATATGTGTATATATGTACATACATATATATATATATATATATATATATATATATATATATATATATATATATATATATACATATACATATAATATATATATATATATATATATATATATATATATATATATATATATATACATATATGTGTGTGTGTGTGTGTGTGTGTGGTGTGTGTATGATATGTGTGTTTATATGTGTGTATGTATGTGTGTGTGTGTGTGTGTGTGTGTGTGTGTGTGTGTGTGTGTGTGTGTGTGTGTGTGTGTGTGTGTGTGTGTGTGTGTGTGTGTGTGTGTGTGTGTTAAACGAATCCTTTGAATGCAGATGTAACGTAACATTAGCATATTTTTTTTTAAATCTAATATTGTGATTCACAGAAGGGGAAGAGACAAAATATAAAAAGCCAAAACAAGAAAAAGGGCGAACATAAAAAAAAAAAAAAAAAAAAAAAAAAAAAGAGAAAAAAAGCGACCACTCAAAATTAGAAATCGAAGAATTTTTTTTTTTTCATGCAAACAGCTCTTTCTGCATCGTCAACAGTCTCTCGAAGTCAGACTCCTATTTCCCTGTAATTTGACCCAGCAATTACTTTCTCGAGATACATAATTCAAGGTGAAATCGAGACCACCAGAACTCGCCGGTTGATATTAAGGCAATTTGCAACTGGCAAGATATTTTAAACTTTGCTATTAAGATCGTGGAGGTAGGAACGATGGCCCTGCATTGAGGTCATAATAAATGTTATTACTTTGAGCTTTAATTTTTGTATTATTTCTTATTAAATGTGTATTGTGCCTCATTTGAGGTTATTTTCATCGTGATTGTTGTTTCCGGTATAGTTATCAGATCTATCTTTAGCATTATCTTTCTGGCTTCTATTATTATGATTACAATGGCTGTTATTATTGTCACTATCTTCATTATTATCAATATCATTACCATCATCATCACCATTGATAACATTATGATTATCATTGTTGTCACATTATCATTATTATAACCACTATTATCATGATCATTATGTTAAATTATCATCATTGTCACTAGTATAGTAATGACTATTATCATTATCATTATCACGATTAACTTCAATTCAATCAGAAATAGTATAAGAGTAGTAGAAGTACTTATTGCTGTTGCAGCATCCTGATTGTCATTTTCAAAAAATATTATATTCATCAACTTTAATCAGTTCTCAGAATATCAATTTAAAGATCGATTATTTATTCATGTTACACCATCTAGATCACAGCTAATGTCTCTGTGAAGGAATGTGGCCGACCATTATGTAGAACAATTGAACAAATCGTGTTTTCTTTTTACACGTTCTTTGAATCGTTTGATAATCATTGAATTCAGATATTCTACCTTTTTTTTGACAATTTCCTTTTTTGTTGTTGTTATATCACTGCGCAATTACTCGCTCGATGAACGATACGATACGTAATAAAATGATCAGTGGCCCGGAGCCTTTTTAAAATCGTACTAACGGGTGTGGCTGAGAAATCTGATCCACTCAAGGAATCTGTCAAAGGTGAAGCTGTCGAGATATTTTTTTTTTTTTTTTTTTTTACATACAGCCTTTAATATTAAGTTCACAAATCTCCCTTTTTCCCTTCGTCTTGTGACTACTGAAGAGTATAAATGCTCGTCTTTTCGGTGACTGACGCTTTAACACAAGATTAACCTCCTAGAATTTACACCGAATCGATCTTAGATCACGCTGAATTAAACCCAATTGGATTAGATCTTCCTAATTCCCATAAGGATGGCAAACTACTTTAAACTATGATCCGAGCTATGATGAAATTCCTACGAACCCTTAATCTTGCTTCCTTATATCCTAACCCTTGCTCTTAATCAAAGAGAAAAAAAATATAGAGAAAAAGAGAAAAAGGAAAAAACAGGTTTCAACTGTTTACAAGCCACTGCGGTTAAAACAGGTCCCGGTACCCCAGCTATCGAGTCTTAGGTCCAGCAGCTAGCAGTTCAGACGGAAAGAGACTGGAGGGAATAAAGAAGAGAGGAAGTGGAATGTGAGGAAGAGCCAGGAAAGGGAGGGAAAATAAGAAGTGGCGAGGAAGAGATAAGTGTGAGGTGTGAGTGTTTCTGAGATAAATTGAGAATAAAGAAAATGAAGATTCAAAGAAAGGATTGGGGGGGAGGAAGGGAGATAGATAGATAGATATAGATAGATAAATAAATAGATAGGTAAAGAGAGAGAGAGAGAGAGAGAGAGAGAGAGAGAGAGAGAGAGAGAGAAGAAGAAGAAGAAGAAGAAGGAGACGAAGATGAAGAAGAAAGAATACACACAAACAAATTGTAGTAAATAACAAGAAAATAGCGCAGGGCAAGAAAACACCTATAGTTCCTTAGTATTCTAAAGGCACGGCCCACCTAACATTCTAAAGACATGGGTCTGTTATCAGCACCGGATTACACGTCTTCAGGGCTAATCCACCAGAAATCTTCCTCTCAGAATAATCGATCACAAGGCACGAGGTCCACGCCCTTCGGGATATATGGATTTACCTCTCACCCCTCCCCCTCTCTTTCTTTCTTTCTTTCTCTTGTTTCTCGATCTCTCTCATTCTCTTTCATTCTATTTCATTCTCTCATTCTCTTTCTCTCTCTCCCTCTCTCTTTTCTCTGTCTTCCTCCGTATTCCTTCCCATCCTCCCTCTCTCCTTATTCCCCCATCCCTACCAATCTCCCCCACCACCCATTGGCCCCCTCCTCTCACCCTCCCTTTCCCCCACCCCCTTCACCCTCCCTCTCCCCCACCCCCTTCACCCTCCCTTTCCCCCACCCCCTTCACCCTCCCTTTCCCCCACCCCCTTCACCCTCCCTTTCCCCCACCCCCTTCACCCTCCCTTTCCCCCACCCCCTTCACCCTCCTTTCCCCCACCCCCGACCCCCATCCATTACATCGGCGTCACTTAGACTAATACCAACCATATGGGTATTGCCTCGTAACCCACCATTACCTCGGCTCCGGTCTCGTTTACTTATCACTAGCTATACGGTTCGTGTTCTCGCTCATTTCGGGACCGCCTGCCCTCCTTTCCTTACCGGGATATTTGGCGGTGGGTGGCATAGGGAGAATGGGGGTTTGTGGAGGGTGGGTTTGGGTGGGGGTTAGGTGGGGAATGGGTGTTGGGTGGATGGATGGGTGGGTTTTGGGTGGTTGGGTGTGTGTTGGGTAGATGGGTGGGTGATGGTGGATGGATGGATGGATGGTGGGTGGGTGGGTGGATGGATGGATGGATGGGTGTGGTGGTGGATGATGGATGGATAGATGGGTGGGTGGTGGGTTGGTTGGATGGATGGATGGATGGATGGATGGATGGATAGATGGATGGGCGGTTGGCTCATTTGCCGTTTGACTTACTGGTTAGCTGATCGGTTGGTGAGTGAGAGAGAGAGAGAACTGTGTGTGTTGTGTGTGTGTGTGTGTGTGTGTGTGTGTGTGTGTGTGTTGTGTGTGTGTGTGTGTGTGTGTGTGTGTGTGTGTGTGTGAATATACATGAACATAAAGAGAAAACCAAGTAGATGACTAGATATAAAGACAGATAAAAGCATGAATGGATGAACGGATTTAGTGAATGTTGTATGACACGAATGGATGAATACGCGATATGAATGAATGAATGAGCGACGGACAAGTTTACAAACATTAAATTGGCCAATACAAGTGTAGCAGAGCGGCGGATTACAACACAGGAAAGACTGGAAAGACCTTGGTTATTTCTCGTTACTTTAGTGTATGGGAGGAAATTGTTCAATATTTCTCTAACGACGTGTATTGGTGGTAGGGAGGTGGGGGTGGGGGTGTGTGTTAGGGAAGAAATTTTGTGTATGGGTGTGTGAGGGATGAGGGTTGTGTGTGTGTGTGTGTGTGTGTGTGTGTGTGTGTGTGTGTGTGTGTGTGTGTGTGCGTGCGTGTGTGTGTGTGTGTGTTGTGTGTGTGTGTGGGTTGGTGGGTGCGTGCGTGCATGCGTGTTTGCTTTTGAGTGTATGTGTGTATTGAGCGTTTGCGTTGCGTTTGAGTGTGCGTGTATGTGTTCGCGCGTGCATATGTGTGTGTGTGAACATATAAACCCCTCGCCAACGCCCATAATAATCAAATCCTCCAACACAACCGCGTCCCTTGCCAGCGAAACCTTGCCTATCGTCCCTCCGGCCAAAGCAAGCCGAAGGACGATCTGGCAGACGGGTCGCGACACGGGCAAAATCGTTAATCACGGCTACCCCGGGGCATGTCGACACACACTACCCCGGTGGTCGTGGCGGGAGGTGGTACTGTGTCGTCCCGCTGTGCCCAAACCTTTATATCATTAGCGTCCTCGGCCCCTGAATTGTCGTCCATCTTGTCATTAACTTTTTCGTCTTTCTTACAGCGTTTTGCAACAAAAACCTTTTCATTGTCACTTTCTCAAGGCAAATATCCTCAACCATAAAACTAAATTTATCTCTTTCTTTCTTCCTTTGAGAAACAAACGTCAATCTTTCTCTTTAATCTTCTGTACACGGGCGTGGCGGTGTACACAGAGCAGATAATACAGGAAAAGAAGTGGAACTGAAAATATCTCGTTTACTAATATTTCATTACATTTATTTAATCTATAAAGATAATGAATAATACCCTAGCATATGCTAAGAAATAATTAGTACAGACAAGCACACAATAATCAAAGAGACAGAAAGAGAAAGAGAGAGAGAGAGAGAGAGAGAGAGAGAGAGAGAGAGAGAGAGAGAGAGAGAGAGAGAGAGAGAGAGAGAGAGAGAGAGAGAGAGAGCACACATAACGGAAGCAAAGATACACACAAAATCCTAATGCAAACAGAGGAGCGTCTCTCCACCCAAAGGACGAGGTCAACCAGGCAAGGCGTTGGTCATAAAGCCGGAAAGGTGGAAGGAGGAGGAGGAGGAGGAGGAGGAGGAGGAGGAGGAGGAGGAGGAGGAGGAGGAGGAGGAGGAGGAGGACGACGACGACGACGACGACGACGACGACGACGACGACGACGACGACGCCGACGCCGACGCCGACGCCGACGACGAAGACGACGACGATGACGACGACTACGATGATGACGACTATTAATCGAAGAAGTATAAGAGGAAAAGGAATTAGGAGGGTGAAGATAGAAGATACAAAAAGAGTAAAAGGAAACGAAAAGGAAGGATTATTACTGAAGGGTTGGGAGAACGGGGGGGGGGGTCAGGTCTTAATTAACACATACCTGGGTTGACTCCTCGACCTCCCCCTCCCCTTACCCCTCAGGCCAACCCCCTCCCCGCCCCCCAGCGGCACTTTTGTTTACATACCGAAGGGTCTTCTCTAGAACCCTTAGTATTCTTGTATATGAAATTCTTAGCATACTCAAGGACTCGTTTCCCTGCGTAGTTCTATATCTTATCACGATGAGTATCTTTTTCATTATCATATCCACATGTCTAAGTATAATACTATATACAAGGGTAAATTTTCATACGCTGCACTGTTATCTGCGTCTGTTCTAAATATTTATTACATATAATAATTTTTAACAGGCGTACCAAAAGCGCTGGATCGCTAACTACCAATTACAGGTTAAACCACCTGATATATTAATGGTTAGCGAGCGATTTATAATTATTTGCAATGCTGTGGTTATTGTTTTTATCGATGTAGGTAATGTTGTGGCCTTTAGTTACATCTCATATTTCCTGATATTTTAAAAATAATAATCACCAAAGAGACTATTATATTCTACGTATTGTTGTATCGTAAATTTAAAGGGACCATAAATCTACCACTCTGATTATTATCGCCGCCATTATCGTCATTACGAATAACCCTTTTTCATTATCGAAAACGCGACCATTACGTATTACGAAACGTTTTAAACAAATGGCTCCCCATCCGGTCACTCCATCACAAACAACAGAACTTAACCGAACCCAACCCCAAGATCCCAAGCCTTCTTGAGTCTCAACCACTGAAACGAAAGGGTGTTGTTGGGAGGTGATCATTGTTTCGAAATTCTTCCTGAAGCATCTCGACCTTCAGAAGCACATACACACCCAGGGATTATAGATACCATTAAGAGACCTGGAATTTTAGGGACGCCTGAGGTAGGTGGGGAGGGGAAGGGAAGGGGAAGGGAAGGGGGAGACCGGAAAGAGTGATGACCCTCGCAACGGCCGCTTGTGTGGGTAAGGGTGATGGTTTGAGTTCATTTATCCCCGCTGCGAAGGGACAGCCGCTGCTAATTGTGGATTCATCTCGACGTTAATTAGAACGATTATTTTCTTCTTTCTTTTTGTCTTTTTCTTTTCTTTTGAATTTGAGAGTCGTCTTCGGGAATTCGGCGTGTCATTAATTTTGGTTAAGGGAAAGTCATCTTAATTTTGTGCGTGTTACATGTGTCTTTAATAGTGTAGTATGCGTGTGGGAATGGAACGAAAGAAATAGAAGTCGTCTAAAGCGTATGTAGAATTATATTCACTTCAATAATATTATAATCAAAACGTAGGAAATGTTAAAATCACACACTTACACAGGTTTCATTACCGTATGTACAATGGTTTAGATTTTTGTATGTATTATATACATATATATACATATGTATACACATATATACACATATATATACATATATATATATATATATATATATATATATATATATATATGTATGTATGTATGTATATGTATACATATATAGATAGATATTCAGACCGAGAGAGAGGCAGACAGATAAATATACAAGGGATAGTTTTACAGAGATATTTATGAATCTAACATAAAAAACACAATGATGAAACCTGTATCCGTACTTGTAATTTCAACATTGCTAACGTGGTGTTTTGTATCGCAGGTACCATGTTAACAAGAATCCACTCTTTTGCCGTGAGTTTATTCCAAGCATGAAACAAACAATCTTCTCATTTCTTTCTCAGACCTAAAAGACCTCTTTTCTTCGTGGCTAAGAAATGGCTCTCGTAAATCTCGTTTTACGTTAAGCAACTACGCCAATGACCCATTTATGGTTTTGTTTTATGCCAGCACCACATTCTCCTGAACCTGGCAGAGCCTGAGTTGCATTGAGCTCTCGTGACAATCGGCGGGTTTTGACTGCAGTTACACGAAATTGTGATGGGGAACATAAATTGAGAGAGAGACTTCGACAGGATGGTGGGAATGATCTACAAGACGAAAACACATGCTGTCGTACACTGACATGCAAACACGCACGCAAACAAACACACACAGGCGCACACATATATACTCACACACACTATCTCACTCTCACTCTCTCTCTCTCTAACTCACACACACACGAAAAAAAAACTCAAACAGGAGGTGAAATTTTGATTTATGGCATAATGTAAAACAGATTTATCATATATTTATTTAGACCAAAATACTTTACTTTTCTTCACCTGACTTAATTCGTCGGCTTTATAAATGGATAATATATTTAACAAGCACGTAAAGGTATTTAAATACACCCCCTTTCAAAGAAACATCCTGAATATTTTCTAACGAACAGCAAGTGACATAAAACCCTTTAAACTAGGGAACAAAGACACAGTCAAGCAGAAACAGCAATTCCCAAGTGATAAATTGAATTTGTCTGAGGTATAAAGAGAGAGAGAGAGAGAGAGAGAGAGAGAGAGAGAGAGAGAGAGAGAGAGAGAGAGAGAGAGAGAGAGAGATGAAGAAAAAAAAAACATACATCAAGGCAAGTCATCGCTCAGACGAAAGAACGCCGTCGCAGACCACAAGGAGTCGGGCCATGTCTCCAACCTCCAGTGATAGTGAATAGTGACGGGGTCTGGGACTCTTTAAGGACCAGTGGGGGGGGGGGCGGAAGGCGAAGGACACGGGGAGGAAAGGTGAGGGTAGAGAGGGGGTTGCGGGAGGGGGAATGGGATGGAGGGGGGTTAATGAGGCCGGCTGGTGGAAGCTTTTGTGTTGACAAATGGCAACGTGCGCGGAGTGACACAGACCGCGTCTCCTTCAGAATGTCTCATCTGCATTTCCTCCCTGGCGGATTGTTAACACGGTGGGTGGGTCAAGGTGTAATGAGGCTGGGGGAGTCTCTCTCTCTCTCTCTTTCTCTCTCTCTCTCTCTCTCTCTCTCTCTCTCTCTCTCTCTCTCTCTCTCTCTCTCTCTCTCAGAAATACATCTAAACCTCCGGAACATTTAAGACAATTGTGGACGTTAAAGAACAGTCTTCACACATTCCTATCTCGTCACTGCATTATAATTTACAATCTTGAGTAATTAACAGAGCACGTATATTTTGAGGAATTGATAAGGCATTTTACTGATGACATTCATCCTATCAGACTAGGCAAGTAGAGCGTGCAGGGCAGACTGTAGAGAATAATAACGCAGGTATTTTGTGTCTTCTCGAATAATCCACAAAAAAAAGACAATGGCGCTACCGAAAATCTTATTTTTATTTATTTATTTAGAGAGACAGAAGAATAAAGGAGAAAATACTTACTCAAGCTACGAGACCATTCAAAAACGTACCTGAAAATAAACAAAAAATGGATTTAGTATAATGCTGAAAAATATATATGCAACATAACAATAATAATCGTAATGAACTAATCGACTTGAAGAATGATATCAATATATATAAGATTGTTCATAATGTAAATAGACAGAAGTGAATACCCTGAAATACATCGTGATGAGCAGTGCCATTAATCATAAGATAACAAGTGGAAATTGGCAGTCACAGCAGAATTTATGACTTTCAACTTACATGTCGCATGGACTGGATTTAGCAGTATAAAACTCGCATTCATGATATATTGGTGTGATGGATTATAACGCAGAATTTACAGGCTCGGTTGCTTCAAATAATCCATTAGTCTCAATTTCCGAACGTCAGATATTTTGTGTAGGCATGCGAATGTGTATGTGTATGTATAGGTTTGTATGCATAAGTGTGTGTGTGTGTGTGTGTGTGTGTGTGTGTGTGTGTGTGTGTGTGTGTGTGTGTGTGTGTAATGTGTAGCATAGTGTTTTGTCGCGGCGTCTGGTTTACTACCGATAAAACTGACCATCAACACCAGATAGTATTGTAATCACTTCCCACATCAAAGTCTTGTATGCATCCATGGCTTTGACTCTCTGACTCATCATCTTTTTAAATCATACATAGTAATCCAGCGTCTACATTACTCTCGCCAAAACCACAATCAGTGAGAACGTTAAGACATCAAAGTAAAACTCCAGCACTTCAGGATTACATAAACGACACACCAACTACAAGATCACTTGGATGACCACCTCAAATTGCCACCTGAACGACCATTACCAGCAGCCAAAGATACGTAACTGGAGCCCTTGGTATTGTAACTACCGATGCTTCAGCTTCATCAGCACCAACCTGGTAGTTGAACGCACTTGCATCGATGCTCTGGACGAAATTGAACACCGAAGCCAAAAAAATTAGTTTCCCCGGTCGAGAAAAGTGATATGTTTGGATATGACTATATTTGCGTGTGTGAAAATGCTTTCATGATTAGGTGCTATGTTATGTTTGCTTGTATATTTATGCCTGCGTTGTAGAACCCTTGTAATATCTCATATTATCTGTTTGTACTTTTTTTTCTTAAGTATAATGAGAAAATGGAATCTCTCTCTCTCTCTCTCTCTCTCTCTCTCTCTCTCTCTCTCTCTCTCTCTCTCTCTCTCTCTCTCTCTCTCTCTTGCAATGGAAGTTTCTCAAATTCTAAAGACAAATCAACCAAAATAGCCAGAACATTATACTACAGGAACCATACATCATTGTGCTGTCTCTCGCTGCGTGTTTACATTGTCAATCACTCCTCAGGGACGAACCACGTGGCGGGACAAACGATGTAAACAATGACTGTGCATAATTGTAAACGTCATTACGAAGGGGGTGGGATAGAAGGGTTGCAGACATGAATGGTTAAGATAATAAAAAGGAGGATAGAGAGGATAAAAAAAAAGAAGGAAGAGGGTACCCTGATGATAGAGAACAGAGAGAAGGGGAGAGACAGAGAAACCCCATGCTCTGTCGGAGTTAAGGAAACGCAACCTTCATTTTAGCACCCACACTTTACACCGACATGCCAAGGTCGTAGGGAGTTAACACCAGCGCGTGCTTCACCCAGTAATAGCAACGTTGCACAGTCGGTAACCACATGCACCTGCCCTGGAAAGTATAAGCATTATCGAGGAAAAGGAAAAAAGGAGGGGAGCTCTTAGAACCTACACCTTTTATGCTTCAAAACTACTGCTGAAAGTTTGCTTGGTGCAGGCTAGGATTCTCGGCTGACTTTGGCTATCGAACAAAATTGTACGATTTATCGGTTTTGTCTAAGACAAGAAACAAGACTGATCTTATGACCGTGTGTTGTTGTCGTGTGTGTGTGTGTTGGGAGTGATGTGGTGTTGTTGTGTGTGTGTGTGGGGTTGTGTGTTGTGTGTGTGTGTGTGTGTGTGTGTGTGTGTGGTGTGTGTGTGTGTGTGTGTGTGTGTGTGTGTGTGTGTGTGTGTGTGTGTGTGTGTGTGTGTGTGTGTGTGTGTGTGTGTGTGTGCGCGCGTCTGTGTAGTGTGCCGGTCGGTCGGTCAGATCTCTCTGTCTACTTGTATATCTATCTGTCTGTCTGTAGTGTGTCTGTGCTTCCACCTCATCACGAAACAAAAGAAAGTTAAATGAAACACCTGTGGCGACATAATCTCAATACGTTAATGAAGCTGCCAGTCATTTAACATTTGGACCACATCAACCACACCCGTAACATGAGCACCACACTGTCTGATTTACAATCTGGCACCCTAATTAATCAAATAAAAAAGAAATGTAAGATCAATACCTCCACAAAAAATGCATTAAAGCGTTCAGCAAAAAAAAAAAAAAAAAAAAAAAAATAATAATAATAATAATAATTATTATTATTATTATTATTATTATTATTATTATAATGAATAAGAAATATATGGGAGTAAAAAATCACAACCACCATGATCACTGTCAATCATTAAAACCAAGTTAAAAATACTAGCAAACAATACTCCAAATACCATGCGACTAAAAACACAAAAAGGACAAAAATAAGTGGAACAATCAATTTTTTTAATATATAAAAAAAAATAAAGATTATCAACAAAACTAAAAAAAAAAAAAATCCAAAAAGACAAAAAAAACGCATCAACACCAAATTTCAAAAAAATACAAAAAGGGTATTTCGAAATAGAAATAAAACACAAAGGAAGAAGCACACAAAGAGCTCTCAGTCCCTCTAACCTCTTGACGTGACCGAGCCGGTAAAGCCAGGCTCCTCGACTTAATCTGCGAGCATCTTAAAGAAAATCCACTTCCTGTAGGTCATGAAACTTCCCTTTTTAAGCTTCGGGGACTAAAAACAAGAAAAAAAAGCGCATTAATATTTGTATGACTTCAACCTGTTAATGTTTTTTTTCTCTTTTTCTTTTTTTGTAATTGTCGAAGAGTGTCATTACGAGGTAGTTGGATGGTTTAAATTGTGATTTTTTAAATATTTGTCACTGATATGTGGTACTGATCTTGAGAATTATTAATAGACGTTTGATATATGG
>NC_051390.1:6522918-6525418 GCF_015228065.2 Penaeus monodon | reverse complement strand
TGTATATGTCATATAGGAAATCTGAGATAAGAGGTGGAGAAAGAGTGAGCCAGAGACAGAGACAGAGAGAGACAAACAAAAAGACAGCCAGACGAGCAGACAACAGACGCAGCTCGGATAGAAAGGGGGGAGAGGGTTCGATCCTTGAGTTTCAAGGAGGCAAAACTACCTTCATCGCCCCACGTAGCATCATAAGTTACAGAATAGACCACATCACATCAAACCGATGCCGCCAGATTAGGAACAAAGTGGATGCACAGAATCTAAGAGTTAAAGTTAGTTTAGCTAGATAAAAAGAAAAGAAAAAAATATATATACAAAGAGGCAGAGAAAGAAAACGGGTTTGCAATCGTGAAGGATTTGCGAGATAGGGAGATGCGGCCTCAGCACGCACTTTGCTCGTTTTGAAAAGGGGGAGGGGGGAGGGAAGGTTCTTTTTGGTGTTTGTTTGCTTTCTTTCTCCCACTCACTTTAAATGCCCTTTTCGCTCGCTCTCTCTCTCTCTCTCTCTCTCTCTCTCTCTCTCTCTCTCTCTCTCTCTCTCTCTCTCTCTCTCTCTCTCTCTCTCACTGCTTCTTTCTAAGGTTCCCCTTTTTTTTGTAAGCAGCACTTGTAAAATATAGAATATAGCGATTTATCTCGCCGTCATGCCACGCTTTCGGGGGGGGGGGTACCTATTACATGCAAATCTCCTGCTTCAAGAACCATAAATCGCCCTTCGCATATGATCTATGGCACCGACCCTTCGCCGCGACAGTTGACGCGCTCTGTCACTCTTCCATGACACTTTGACAAGCGACACAACCTTCAATCCTGCTTTCGTCACGGAGAAGGAGTCGTGATGTGCATAATCAACACCACTTTAGGGTTGTTTCAAGAAAAGTCGGAGTTTGGTTGAAATGGGTTTTTGGCCTTCAGACTTACATCCTTGGACCTTTTTTCACATACATTCAAAGACACGGGAAATAGAGAGAGAAAAATATACGTAACTGCTATGAGCGTAAGGAGGCTACACATAAATCTTCCGTACGATTGCAAGCAGATAAAAAGCAGGTAGAGGCAAGGTCTATATAAGTCCTTCTGTAGACCTTGGGTAGAGGGACGGGGGAATAGGGATACATACAAACGGAAAATACATGCACAATAATGTACGTGAGTGTTTAGAGCCTATAATAAACATATATAAACACCAATACACAGACAAGTAGACAGAATAGAGCTACGATAGATATCGTAACCGACAGATATCAGATAGATAAGATGACGTATACATTGATATATTAGCCACATTATAAGGCTGACAGATGACAAAGCAATGAGGAGAAATGGATTATGTTAACGCTTGAGACCCGGTCTACTGCACCACTCTCATAGCTGTTACGCATGCAACAAGTACGTGACTGTGCGACCAGCTAATTTCCTTATCGTGATCATTATCCGGATCACCAAAACAGAAGAAGGTCACGCTATTCCAGGTCACGGGAGAGGAACTAACGGCTCAGGAAGATGCTCGCCGGTGACCTGACAAACAGATAAATCATCTACAAGGCGACAGCCCTTAGGGACGGGGATGGAGGGAGGAGGGGGCGGGGGAGGGAAAGGGAGGGGGAACCGATCCCTGCGTGACAAGGTGTGACCAGGTGAAGGAGGGTCATGAACCAGGGGGGGAGTTAACAGTTAACTTTGTGTGTGTATATGTGTGTGTGCCTGCGTGTGTGTGTGTGTGTGTGTGTGCGTGTGTGCCTGCGTGTGTGTGTGTGTGTGTGTGTGTGTGTGTGTGTGTGTGTGTGTGTGTGTGTGTGTGTGTGTGTGTGTGTGTGTGTGTGTGTGTGTGTGTGCGAGTATTCTTTTTTTTCTATTTATGTGTTTATCTATGTCTACCTTTTCATGTATATACATGTCCACGCGTGTGCCTAATACGTCCGTGTGCGTTCATAAGTACACGATATTGGTGTCTCTGTGTATTTTCACTGGTGTGCGTACGAGCATGCTTTGGGGCGTGTCTTGGGTGTGTTTACAACCCACTAGAGTAAACCATCAAGTAAACGTGGAAAAGAACGTGTTATTTCTCCATTACTCGCGACACACCCTTTTAAAGACCCGTTCTTAGATAAGTACGGACTGCGTTCACCTGTTCCTCTAGTGTGTGCGTGCGTGATCGTTTACAAGGGCGCTCGTGAGTGCGTGTTGGTTCACAAGGGCTTGGATGCGTGAGTTCGGGAACCATTTTTTCGCGAAAGAAATGGAAAAAATAAAAGATCAGAGTATTTTATAAAAAAAAAAAATAATAATGATAATCGCTATACTTATCAGAACAATATTTATATTATTCGCTAAACCTACGCTTTAATACTACTGTCTATTAGTTCATATTCTTTTATTTGTTAAACCTATCTTTAGACACTATTGCCTATTACCGTGTATATATATATATATATATATATATATATATATATATATTTATATATATATTTATATTATATATACACATTTTCTTTCT
>NC_051390.1:6505418-6512918 GCF_015228065.2 Penaeus monodon | reverse complement strand
CTAAATATATGGTATTTAATGACCACTGTCCATAGCATAGTACACAATCACTGTAGTCAGTTATGTGGTTAGTCGTAAGTCGGACAAACCAAAAATTATCTTCAGAATTTCCCCTCTTTGTTTTACCGTCCTTTCCCCTTTTATTTATATTTTTCCTTCTTCTTTTCTTATATATTTCATGCCTTCTGTCTCCCGTATTTTTTTTTTTTTCTAAATTACTCTCCACTTGAACTCAAAAGAAAAAAAAGAAAAAATGTTTACGGTTTCTTTTTCAACTTTTCTTTCTTACCCTTTCGTTATTTTTCTTTGTTTCTTTAACTCACTTCCCAATTACTTCCTTCCATCTCTGCCCTTTTTATACTTAATCCCGAGTTCATTCACCTTCCCGTTGCATTACACTCTATTCCATCCCTTAATAAATAATACCTCCCTTTCCCTCCTCCTTTTACACACGTGCATGTAACCAAATCCACAGAAATTATAGAGTATCAAATTACCCTAATCCTTAATGGGCCGTGAAATAGCCACGGCAAACTAAACATTATCGAGTTGGTGTGTGACGTCTGCATTTATTCCCCATGCTGACAGGTTGCGATGCGTTTACTCATATTTGTATTCGAAAAAGACTTTAATATTCCATTTCGCCGGGTGTGACGTTTATATTGTACAGATGTGCGTGACTATGTGTCAACTGTTGCGTAAATTTGCAGGTGTTTTTTGTTCAAAATGGGGGTCGTGTTTTCCTGTAAGTCGGTATGTTTTTAACACCATTATTGTTGTTGTTGTGTGTTCGTGTGTGTGTGCATTTACATAGGCATGGTCTTGTGTATCTGAACGAGAGTCTACATGTGCGCAACGTGATTATATTTGGATGTATGTCTGTGTGTGTGTTTTCTATATTGTACTTAACCACTATTGTATTTACTACCGCTCCTTTTACACGAGGGTGCGTGAGTGTGACGATGCGGGTCCACAAGGCAGCAGGTGCAAGGGTTCAGCCAGGAACAGGTATGCGGGGTCACGATTGTGTGGCTTTTGTTCCGTCGATGCGCTAGAAGGACTAAAGGAGAATGAATGACTTCCATACAGGAACACGTGAGGAAGAAGTATACAGAACGCTTTCTTTCCTTTTTATATTTGTGTTTGTCTTACTTATCTATCATTTACTTTATCATTATCACTATTTGTTTGTTTCTATTACTCTTAGTTCTTTCCGTAATATTGAAACTATGTAAGTTTCATGTGGATAACAATTTTTTTCCCACTTCTTCACAGTTCACTAAACCACCAGATCGACAATAACATCACAAAAAGGAGAATAAAATAACCAGGATAATCAGGGAAACTCTGACGTCAGAATTACCAGTTTGGTGTCATTCTCGAGGCTTCAGTGAGTTGCTGTTCCCACGATCTGTGTAGCATCTTCGTCCTCATAACCTCCAACTGAAGGATATGCCTGGCCACGCTCGTCTTCCCTGCTGTCTTAGGATTCTTTAGCTCTGTGTTTACTCTATCTCACTTTACAATGTCTTTCTGGTGTATGGGGGACTGTGTATGGGTGTTTCTAAGACTACGGGTATGTTTGTTTTAAAGTGTACTTGAATTGAGGGAATCGCGTCTAAGTTGTAATAGAAGTATTAGTGCATTGTTGCCATGCACTGTAGTGTGAGAGCGTCTTCAGGTGTTTTTCTAATGGTGACGCGATTGCGGTTTAAAGTAGTTACAGTTATACAGTAAATAGCGTGTGTGACAGTCAAACATATAGCTGATAAACGGTGGAATACAGTGATATATAGTTTCTCGAAGGTGCGTTATGCTAGAGAGAATCGCGCACATCTCTCCAGCTTTAATCTATTTTTAGGAAGATATTTGGGGCGTCTTTGGTAATATGATTGCTAACGTGGGCGGAGGTGGAGGTGTGATGGCGTGTACAAGTGGAGGTGGAGGTACAGGTGTGATGGCCTGAGCAGGTGGAGATGGAGGTGTGGTGACGTGTGCAAGTGGAGGTGGATGAACAAGAAGTGGAAGTAGGAATAGAAGCGTAATGTGCTCAGGTGGAGGTGGAAGTCTTTGTGGGTGGAGGTGGAAGAGATGTGGTGGCGTGTGAAGGTGGAGGAGGAAGCAGCGGTGCGCATGAGGAACCACGGATCGCGTCCCACCCACGTCTGAGCAGTCGTAATGCCATTTACCTACTCGAAAGATGTAACTACCCCCTTTTTTCGGAGCCCAGAGTCAAAGCACGTTCGAAGAAGCCACATTTCGTCTCATTACACTAAAACGATCAAACCGTGTTTCTCTTTCGGGTTTTATACTTTCCTGTTCATTTTACGCCGTGCAGTAGGCAAGTCCAATAACAGTGTGTTACTACTACTACTATTACTATTATTATTGTTATTACTACCACTACTACTACTACTTCTACTACCGCTACTACAGCTTCCACGACTACTACTGCTACTACTACTATTACTACTACTATCACAGATACTACTGCAATTATTACTACTACAGCTACTACTTCAACTACTACCACCACTACTACAGCTACGATCAATAATAATGAAGATAATTACAATAACAACAGAATCTCCAAATAACCAAATTCCTTCCTTCAAATCAAAGTTTTTATAAAACCTTCCAAAAAGCGTACAAGAGCAACCGAACGCCGCCGGTCTCGTAGCGTGAACTTGAATGGCGGAAGCAAATACCCGCTTTTCCCACGGTAGACGGAGAATGCAACGCGAAGAGGGGAAAAAACAACAACTCACAGACAAACTAAAGCGAGGGGAGGGGGGGGGACATCAGGGCTTGGATCCCCTATCAACCTGTCTCCCGACCCTCTACTTCCTTCCTTTATTATCACTTATTCTCCTTCTTCTCTTCTTATCCTTTATTTTCTTCCTTTATAATCACTTATTCTCCTTCTCTTCTTACCCTCTACTCCCTTCCTTTATAATCACTTATTCTCATTATTCTCTTCTTATCCTCTACTTCCTTCTTTTTACAATCTCTTATCTTCCTTCTTCTCTTCTGATAACTTTCAGTTCCTCTTCGCCTTCAGTCTGTTCTTAATCTTTATAATGTGTCCCTTGCTTATATTTAAACGACCTTTTTTCATCTCCCTTACCCTACCTTCTTCATCTTGCTTTCCTTCCAACACCGGTTCATTCCCTCAGCTTCACTCTTATTTACAAAAGCGTTTAACCACCTCCCTCTCACCCTTTCCTACAACACCTATAACTCTCTCAGTCTCACCCTTTAGCCCCTCACCTTATCACTCTCTTCCCTTTCTGACACCCTTTTTTAAGTCGTCCCCTCACCCTTTAACCCCCTTCTCCGCACTCTTTAACCCCTTCTCTCCCTTTCTTACACCTTTTTTACGCCCTCCCCTCACCCTTTAACCCCCTTCTCCTCACTCTTTAACCCCCTCCCTCTCTTTCTTGCAACACCCTTTAACCCCCGCTCACGTGCCACCGCCAGCTACGGTCGCAGACTCTTCCGGGACCTTCAACTTGACAACGCCCTACGAGGCCACCTCCCTTCCCCCCTTCCCCCCACCCCCGACCTCGCCTTCGTCTTCGTCTTCTTCTTTACTATCCTTCTTGACGACGTTCTGTCAAGGGGCATTCAGAAGGTGGGTGACATTCTTGAAGGTCAGATAAGCTGTGCTTTAACTCTCTAAAAGGTCTTTGTTTCTGTCCCCTGTGTTTATCTTTTTTATGCGCATTTCTTTGATGTTTGCCTTTTCTGTATGTGTGTATGCATGCACAATGCGCTCTTATCATTATTGTTATCACAAATTTCTGCCGCCTTTTTGTATTGCTCTCTCTCTCTCTCTCTCTCTCTCTCTCTCTCTCTCTCTCTCTCTCTCTCTCTCTCTCTCTCTCTCTCTCTCTCTCTCTCTCACTCTCTCTCTCTTTAACTTATGTGCGCGTGTTAGTGCACTTATTATTCTTAACGTATGAGTAGCAGAGAGTGACCCAGAATTAGTTACAAAGTGATAAAGCTATCATTTATCATTTTTTTTCCAGCAGGTGTTGGTGTCTGGATCGAGTCATATGAAGGCAGATCTACATCGCAACTTTCTCCATTCTCGTTGCTTATTAGGTTAATCATACACATCAATATAAATATATATATATACATATATATACATAGATATACATATACATATCTATCTATCTATCTATCTATCTATCTATCTATCTATCTATCTATATATATATATATATATATATATATATATATATATATATATATATTTTTTTTATTATTTTTTTTTTTTTTTTTTGTCTCGCGGGTTGAACGTACAAACACACATCACGAAGGTAAATAAACCCACACTCTTTTTCTTTTTTTGTATATCTGTTCCGCCGACACGCTCTCCTTGCACTTCTTTTGTGGTGCGTTACTCTATCTTTCTCCGCCCTTCCCACTTCCTCCTTCCTCTCTTTCGTTGGTGTTCTTGCGATTCTCTTGTCATTTTCTCTAATACGCGGGTAGCAGTAATTTTCCGTAAAGTTCGTAAGGGTCATTTTTTTCCCCTTCATTTTATTTTTCTTTTTTTTTTTTTTTTCATTTTCTCCCGTTTCCTTCCCTTTCTCCCTTCTTCCTCCATTTCCATCTTTCTCTCCGGAAAACCACCACTCGTTCACTTACTGCGTTAATCACTCCGTCTACATCTTCATTTTTCATATTGTTTTTGTTATTTCTACTTCCTTTGTTTTCCTCTTATTCGCACTTGGTTCTTTTCCATCATTTTCCTCTGAAGATTCTTTATCTTTTATTTACTTCCGCTCACCTATTGTTCGTTCCTCGCGACACACTTTATTTATTCTTCACACCTGTTTGTTTGTTCTCTTTGTTTGTTGGTTGGCTTTTTTGTTCTTTGCTTTTTCATTAGTTTTGCAATTATTATTTTATTGTCAGATAGTAGCCATATGCCACCTGAAAATCTAATCCACAGAATTAGAATTTCTCTTTATTGACATTTTACTGTTAATAGTTTCAATGGCGATTGTTGTCTTGCATATACATTTTGCATATGCAAGACAAACAATCGTAGTCTTACATATATTATCTGTGCTTATGGCATTATAAAATAATTGTGGTAATTATTATTATTATTATTATTATCAACACAATCAATGTGTTCTTTATCATTACTGATTATGTTCTCTGCATAATCATTATCTGAGGCTAACATTATCAACACATTTCTTTTTTTCCTTCCTTTCCTCTCACCCGTTTTCTTCAATTTGCTTTTTCTCCTCCATTTCCTCTATTTCAGTCTTACCTTATCTTCCTCGTTCTCTTGCTCCCTTTGTCTTGCCTCTTTCTCCTCCTCTCTCCCCGTTTTTGCGATTTCCTCTTTATCTTTCGTCTTCCTGCTTCTCCTCTAATCGCTCTTTTATCTCTTCTTCTATCTTTCCTCTTCCTCCTTTTATTCTCCCTCTGTCTTGCCTCTCAGTCCCTTTCACTTCCCGCTGTGTTGCATTTTCCCTCTAACCCTTCTCCTTTTTCACTATCTCGCCTTTTTCATTTCCCATCTCCTTTCCCTCCTCTTTCTTCTCCATCTCGACTCTTCCTCTTACACATTTCCTCCTCCTAATCCATCTTTTCGTTGTCCTTCTCCATCTCGCCACCTCCTCTTCCATCCTTTCCTTCTCCAACCCTTCTCTTCCTTTTCCTTCTTCTCTATCCCTCCTCTTTCCCTCCTTCTCCTTCCATCTCGCCTCTTCATCTTCCTCCTCCACCTCCTCTTCCTCTTCCACTTTTCCCTCCTCCTCTCCCCTCGCCCTTCACTTCCCCTCCCCCCTTCATCTCCCCTGTCGACTCCGTCCTCTCCCTTGCGCCCTTATCTTTCTCCCACCTCCTTTCCTTCACTTTTCCCCTTTCTCCCGTATCTGGGTTGACCTCCCTAACTGCGTCTAAGGCCATCCCATGATGCGAGGGGGTTATTTTCGAAATGTTGGCCGCCCTATTTCCGTTTGTAACATAATGCGTAAGTCTCTGTTTGTAGTTATGGTAATTGGTGCGGAATCATAAATGTGAAGTCGTTCATTATTCACCGCGCGCGTTACTTTTCCCTCACTTTCTTTCTCTCTCTCTCTCTTTCTTTCTTTCTTTCTCTCTCTCTCGCTCTCTCATACGCATACATATATGTGTGTGTGTGTGTTGGTGTTGTACAATTTGTTATCTTTCTCAGAGTATAATTTCTTTCTTTTTTTACGTTTGCATGTAATTATCATCGATATTGTCGCGGTCATTACTGTGATTATGGTACTACCATCGTCATCACTACTGTTATCATTAATATTGCAATTTAAATTTTCAACAGGCAAATCTTCCACTCTAAATGGTCTCCCACCATCTCCTCTTCCTCTCCCACACTCCTCCCTCTCTCTCCCATTTTCTTCATCCACTTTCTTCTCCATCACCACCAACTTCCCCCTCTTTATCACCACACCATCCGATTTCTCCTTTACAACTTCCCACTATATCTCCACCACCACCTCCCCTCCTCCCTCCACCTCCAACTCTTCCTCCTCCTCCACCTCCTCCCTCCCTCCTTCCACCTCCTCCCCCCTTCCTTCCACCTCCTCCTCCCTCCTTCCACCCATACCTCCTCCTTTCACCTCCATCTCCTCCCTCCTTCCTCCTTCCACCTCCTCCCTCCTTCCACCTCCACCCCCATCCCCCCCTTCCACCTCTACCTCCTCCTGGTGCTTCTTAAGAGATTTTCACCTCGAGGTCTGAGTTCAGCCGTGGAGAGTCTGCCCACACTCACCGCCGCCGCAACCTATTATTATTGTTAGGTTGATCTCCTCCCTCACCTTGCCCTTGCCGCTGCTGTTGTTGTTGTTGTTGTTGTTGTTGTTGTTGTTGTTGTTGTAGCGACCGCGTGGACAGATTGAAGGATTCTCGAGGTCGAGTAAAAGAAAATTTCGAAGAAGTAATGTGTATTGTTTTTATTTTTTTTATTATTATTATCATTATTGTTTCTTCTGATTTAGAGTGAATATGATTTGTGTATATGGATAGAGGGATACACAGATAGACTGATATAGAAATAGATAGATGTATAGGTGTGTGTGTTTGTGGTGTGTGTGTGTGTGTGTGTGTGTGTGTGTGTGGTGTGTGTGTGTGTGTGTGCGTGTGTGTGTTTACGTGTGTGTTGATGTCGCGTGTGCTTCTGTGTAGTGATGTGTGTGTGTGTGTCTGTGTGCGTGCGTACGTGCGTTCGTGCGTGTGTGCGTGCGTGTGATGTATAAATTTTAAAAAATATTAATCTTAAATCCACACCAAACTCAAGTACACATACCCTCACGAAAGTAGCAATTTGGGAAGCAATTTCGGATCCTGCCCATGGCCTCTCATACGAAATACTTGAAGATGCGCGGGCCAGAATGGGCATGCGGATGATTGCAAACATCACGCTAGACTATACAGCTATGAAAGATGTCCTGCGCTCACCATTTAAGGATCGCTAATAATAGC
>NC_051390.1:6490418-6495418 GCF_015228065.2 Penaeus monodon | reverse complement strand
CACACATATATGTGTGTGTGTGTCTGTGCGTGTGTGTGTGTGTGTGTGTGTGTCCGTGTCTGTGTGTGTGTGCTTGTTTGTGTGTGTGTGTGTGTGTATTTATACACACACACATATAAGGCATCCGTCTCTATCACAATATCATTTCGAGGAAGTTCTCAGTTCCGGAGTGAAATCCTTGTTTCAGGTGTGTGCTGTTGCCCTTCAGAGGTCAGGTTATACATTTTCTCCACAATGCCTTATACTGTATATCAGAATAGATCATACACCTCAAAATTGCATTACTTGAAGATAAAGTTTATTGCTCTTGTATACTCCGAATTATTTCTTGGTGATATGTGTTCAAATACATACCCACACACACACATACACACACACACACACACACACACACACACACACACACACACACACACACACACACACACACACACACACACACATATATATATATATATATATATATATATATATATATATATATATTAACGCATACACATATATCTGTGTGTATATAATATATATATATATATATATATATATATTTTATATATATATATATATGTCTATATATAATATATATATATATTTATATATATACATATATATATATATATATATATATATATATATATATATATGTATGCACACACACACACACACACACACACACACACACACACACACACACACGCACGCACGCACGCACGCACACACACACACACACACACACACACACACACACACATATATATGTATATGTATATATATATATATATATATATATATATATATATATATATATATATGTACATATACATATACATATATTTGACTCTTTATTATTCTTATACAGGTGTGTGTCAAGAGTACTTTTGAAAAGGTAGCATCAATCCGTTTTGACGAAAAGCCTAGTTGGCAATTTCCGAACTAATGTCATCGCGTTTAGCCAATGAGAGTGCGCTATAAGAAATCAGATACTGCTAGATACTTGCATAATTTACTTAATATTGTGATATATACCAGAAATAAAACCGAAATTCCGC
Organism: Penaeus monodon; assembly: GCF_015228065.2. NCBI lineage: Eukaryota > Metazoa > Arthropoda > Malacostraca > Decapoda > Penaeidae > Penaeus > Penaeus monodon. Next base: position 6,494,372 of record NC_051390.1, on the reverse strand, counting down.
TCTTTTAATTGTGATAACGAAGAGATCCATACCATTAACAGCCGTTAGAATACTCTTGGGGAAAAAAGTCAAAATATAATTTTCGAATTCAAGAGGCCAAATGCAAGAGGAGCTACCTGGTTTTATGTTCCTTCGTGTGTGTATCTTTATCTTTGTATATTTTTTGGAAGTAAATTTTTCTTCATTAATTTTGTACTGTTTGAAGATGATGGCGTTTTTTCTTTCTTTATATATATATATATATATATATATATATATACATATATATATATATATATATATGTATATTCATATATATATATATATATATATATATATATATATATATATATATATATATATATATATATATTTTTTTTTTTTTTTTTTTTTTTTTTTTTTTTTTTTTTTTTTTTTGCTACATCCCAGTACACCATTATCAATTCACCAACAAACGCCAATATTAATACAAAAATCCAATATACCAATATCAATTTTAAAAAATCCGATACACCAAAATACACCAATTCCAAAAACACCAAAATACACCAACACCAACACACCAAATCTTATACACCAACGTCAGTACACCCTCCACTGTATCAGCAACACCAGTCAACCCAAAATGCAGGAATTCCAGCACACCAGAAACCCTTCAAGTACTCAGAGGTCAAAGATACCGAATGGGCGTGACATGGGAGTCTAGGTCACAAGGGCAAGCGTGGGCGTGGGGGTGGAGTCTTGTGTTTGCGTGGTGCCATTAATGTGTGTGTTTTTTTTCCTTGTTGTTTTTCTTCACTCCCTCTTTTTTTTTTTTTTTTTTTTTTTTTGGGGGGGGGGATCTTTTCTCCTTTTTTTTGAGTGGGTGGGGACAGAGGTGATTTCTTTAGTACATTTTCTTTTCTTCCTGTTTGACTCTTTTCTTTCGATTTTTTTTTTTTTTTTTTTTTGTTTTTTGTTTTTTAGTAATGCTCGGAAACATTATAATAAGGAAGAAAGGGAGGAAGAAAGGAAGGATGCAAGGAAGGAACAAAGGAAGAAAAGAAGAAAGGAGGGAAGGAGGAAGGAAAGAAAGGAAGGAAGGAGGGAGGGAACGAGAAGGAAAGGAAAGGAAGAAGGAAGAAAGGAGGGAGGGAAAGAAAGGAAGGAGGAAGGAAGAGAAGGAAAGAAAAGAAGAAGAAAAGAAGAGAATAGGAAGGAAAAGGAAGGAAGGAAAGAAGAGAAGGAGAAAGAGAAAGGAGAAGGAAGGAAGGAAGGAAAGAAGGGAAGGAAGGAGAGAAGGAAGGAAGGTCGAAGGTGTTTTTCCTTCGTCATGCGACTCTTCGAGGGTTTTATTGCTCACAGTTTATGGCTCTCTCTCTCTCTCTCTCTCTCTCTCTCTCTCTATCTATCTATCTATCTATCTATCTCTCTCTCTCTGTCTCTCTCTCTCTCTCTCTCTCTCTCTCTTCTCTCTCTCTCTCTCTCTCTCTCTCTCTCTCTCTCTCCTCTCTCTCTCCTCTCTCTCCTCTCTCTCTCTCTCTCCTCTCCTCTCTCTACTCTCTCTCTCTCCTCTCATCTCTCCCCTCTCTCTCTCTTCTCTCTCTCTCTCTCTCTCACCTTCTCTCTCTCCTCTCTCTCCTCTCTCTCTCTTCTCTCTACTCTCTCTCTCTTCTCTCTCTCTCTCTCTCTCTCTCTCTCTCTCTCTCTCTCTCTCTCTCTCTTCTCTCTCTCTCTCTCTCTCTCTCTCTCTCTCTCTCTCTCACCCACTCTCACTCTGTGTGTGTGTGTTTGTACATAAAGAATGAGTGAGAAGGAGAGAGAGATCATCAAGAGAGAGAAATTCCTTTATCCTGCCTCACCCGTTTCCTTCTTCCACCTCCCCCTACCCCTCTCCTTCACCCTCCACCACCACCACCACCCAACCTCCCTCTCCTCCCACCACCACTACCTCCTCCCTTTCCACCTCTTCTACCACCACCTCCCCTAACCCTCTTCCTCCACTTACTCCACCACCTTCACCTCCCCTACCACTCCTCTTCCACCACCTCCCCCTCCCCCTCCTCCCTCCTCTCCCCCCTCACCCTCCACCACCTCCCCTCCCCCTCTCCCTCCCTCCCCCTCCCCTCCCCTCCCCCTCCCCTCCCCCTCCCCCTCCCCTTTCTCCCCACCCGAGACCAAGACACCATCGAGCATTATTTTGTCATCACCTCAACGCCACAAAAGGCACCCCATTCACACAATGTAAACTTCCGACTATACAAAAGAAACCATATGGCTTCCTATATCCTGCTGCTTTGAGGTGCCCCTTTTTATACGGATGGTCCTTTATGGTATGTAAAAGATGTGAATTTTTAAACTTTCTCGTTTTCAAGAAAAAAAAATAGAAATAAAAAAATAAAGGAGGGAAATGTCAGAAAGAAAGTAAAATATTCCTTTGAGTTTATAGTTTTTTTTTTAACGAGTTAGAAACTCGGAAAAATATGACTGTGTATATATGTATTTTTTTCTTCGTTTCTGACTGTAAAATGAACATATAACGTGGGATATATATGGGAAAAATGCACTTTTGGCGTTTGGATTTCTGCTTTAGGATATACTGTCGAAATTCCTTTGACTTCGGTATGCATAATTAAGGGAGAGAAAAACAACACAACAAGTGAAAATAAAATAACAATGATAACTATTTTGGAAAACATGTAGTATTGTGTATTCTGCGTAGTCTTTTATCAATAATTTATATTCTATAGAAGCAGTGGGGAAGTAGAGAGAGAGAGAGAGAGAGAGCAAGAGAGAGAGAGAGAGAGAGGCAAGATGACCAGCGACGAAAACAGAAACAGAGAGAGAGAGAGTAATAAAAGAAAATATGTATATATTTAAAATATATAAAGAAATTAATAGTTCTATAAACATTTCATCATAGAATTACCTAGAATAACCTGTACCTCGTATATAAGATATAGTTCATATAAACCCATAATACTTATAAGTTCTTGATGCTAAAATATAAATTCAAAAATATGGGAATTATGTAAAATAATTATCTTTATAAATCCTTTATTGCTTTAATAACAAAAAAAAATATGTATATATATTTCCTCGGAAAGTACAGTCTCTTAAATTTCTGCTATGTATGTAGGTTTTTATTCAACCCTTATTGTATGTGAAATGGTTGTTAATGAAAATGATTTATACAAAGTGCATAATCGTGCGACAAATTTCAATTTTTTTTTTTTTTTTTTTTTTACTATTCGTAATTTTTAGAAATTCAGGAGACCCAGACATAGATTTTTTTTTGTTCTGACTTTTATGCGAATAATATTCAGTTTCTCTCTCTCTCTCTCTCTCTCTCTCTCTCTCTCTCTTCTCTCTCTCTCTCTCTCTCTCTCTCTCCTCTCTCTCTCTTCTCTTTCTCTCTCTCACACACACACACACACACACACACACACACACACACACACACACACACACACACACACACACACACACACACACACACACACACGCATACACACACACACACATACATTTATAAGTACATATTCAAGGTCTATCGAAGTGAAGTAGAGGCTAATAGCAAAACTGTACGGTTATTTGAACTTATTGAATGGAAATGTTTATAGATGGTATGAAATATATTACTGGTAATGTCGACAATATACCGATAATGCTCATAGCCATTATGATTTTTAAACAAATTCTGATAATATTCAAGAAAATATAAGAATAACAAAGAAAGGGTGAAGAAGTAGAAGTGAAAGAAAAGAAGGAAATAATAATAATAATAATAATAATAATAATAATAATAATAATAAATAATAATAATAATAATAATAATAATGATAATAATGATAAGGAAAATGACAAGGAAAACGATGATAATGATGATAACAGAAATAATTATGATATAATGACAGAGAATTATTACAATGATGATATCAGTAATAACAGTAATACTGATGATAACTAAAATGCCAAGAAAGACAATGATAATGA
>NC_051390.1:6472918-6475418 GCF_015228065.2 Penaeus monodon | reverse complement strand
TGGGGGTGGGGGGAGAGAAGGGGATGGGGAGAAGGAAGAATAGCCACTTTTTTTCCCCTCACCTTTCTTTCTTACATTTCACAAACAGGTTTCCGATAGTACTCTTTTTTTTATATATATAAGACTGGAGGAAAGGAAAAGGGGTGGGTGGGGGGGGGGGTGTTGTCTGGGAATCTTGGAGCCTCATCGTCTAAGAAAGAGGTTGAGTGAGAGAGAAGAAAAAAATTGTCTCGAAAAGTAAAAGTAGCGTTGGGAAAGTAACTATCGAAAGAAAGTATTAGTATGGGAAGAGAAAGAGGGAAACAGAGGGAGGGAGGGAACGAGAGAGGGAGGAAGAGAGGGAGGGAGGGAGAGAAAAGGAAGGAGGAAAAGGGAGATGGAGAAAGGGAAGGAGAGGGGAAAGAGAGAGGGAGAATGGGGGGAGGGAAGGAGGGAGAGAAAGGGAGGGAAGAAAAGAGAGAGGGAGAGAAAGGGAGGGAGGAAAAGCTAGAAGGGAGGGAAAAAGAGAGAGAGAGAGAGAGAGAAGGAGATACAGAGAGAGAGAGAAAGAGATAAAGACATACAGAGAGAGAGAGCAAGAGAAAGAATGAAAGAGAGAAAGAAGAGAAAGAGAGAGAGAGAGAGAGTGCGAAATACAGGCCTGATATCACCATCGATCGATCACCAATCAAGGGAAAGTCTGCAGGTCCTTTCCTCACGCCCAACCCCGCCATTACCTTCACTTCCCGGACAAGTCGGGTCAGGAAGACGCAGGTCACGTGACCTCGTCATGACCTGCATCACCCTTAATTGTTTACGGAGAAAGTACCAGGTCGTCGCGTAGGAGGAAGTGAGTGTGGGCGTGAGTGTGGGCCTGAGAGGGAGTGAGTGTGGAGTGAGAGGGAGTGAGTGTGGCCGTGAGAGGGAGTGAGTGTGGGTGTGAGAGGGAGTGAGTGTTGGCGTGAGAGGAAGAGAGTGTGGGCGTGAAGAGTGAGTGTGGGCGTTGGTGAGCGTGTGTTGTTACATCCTAGTCTCAGTTGCAGGAAAAGAGTCGATCTCCTTTGTATTGCACGCACGCATCAGATACATGCTTCCGCTAGTACGTTAATTTCACATAATTGTTTATGCATACGTGTGTGTGTGTGTGTGTGTGTCTGTGCGTGTGTGTTCGTGCGTGCGTGCGTATGTGTTCCTGGAAATATATAACTCAAAAGTCAATTTGTAATTATCGACACTAATTTGTAAGAAAGTTCTAATTGGTGGGATTTCAATGATTTTCTTTCCCCGTCTACCATTACATCAGTTACAACCGATGTGATAGAGAGCTGTGTGCTAGTCACTTCTTTTATTCACTCTGTAATGCAACGAAAACATAGAACACTATAAAAGCATTTTTACTTCGTACATTCTTGCTATTGTTCGCAGGCCACAGAATGGATTTGTTGCTATACCCTGCTTGACTTATATTTACTAAAGTTCTACAGCTAAAGACGGACGTAACAATTAATAAACTCAAAAGAATGGACACTTAAAAAAAACTTGGTTGTACTTTAATTGCCTATGGTCATGATAACTAAAGTGAATTCCAGGATTTTGATTGCTATCTTTCACATTTGATATCTGTTTGGGAGTGAAGACTATTAGTTTTATATAAATGATAATTTTCCTGAATATACAAAATTTATAGAAGATTTTTTTTTTTTTGACTGAATACAATCCAGAACTAATTTGATGGTTATATAAACTAACCATAAAGATAAAACATACACAGGTGCAAATTAATTTCATGTTCATGTAGGTAGTTATTGCATTTAGTCCGGGTAATTCGCAGTCTGCGCGTATTACTGTGTAGCCAGGTGCAATTTTGGCCATGCTTGCGAAGACGAGTTCTAATATGAGCACATCGGGACTAAATCGTATTCATTGCGACAAAAGGTATGGATGAGAATGAATTCCTTCACGGTGCAAAAGATGTATTTGATCGGTTTCGATTCTATGATGTATTTCTGATGAACATATAATAGAAAGAAGTCTTGCACTCTGAAGATATTCGTTATTATTCATATTATATATATATATATATATATATATATATATATATATATATATATACAGTTTAATTAACAAGTCATCAAAATTTGAAACGTTTATCTTAGTTTATATAATCATCAAATTAATTCTACACCGTATTTATTTCGGAAAGATGGCCTCACGTTGTTGTTTTTGCTTTGGGGTGGGGTGGGGGGGTTAAGTAATCAGTAAAATGTTCTAAATTTGTCACGTTTACCTTTTATTTACGGTTATTTAATATAATCAGGAAATTAGGTCTCCATTGCATTCAGATTTTAACAAAATTATCTGTAACATATGTTCACAATTTAAAAAGAATTGCAGGTAATATTGCTATAAAAACAACAACATATATACGAGTTATATAAATTCTGAATACGAAAGACAGGACTTCAACTATGAATTTCTCATTTAAACAATGTAACCAGATCTTCAAAACAACATCAACAAC
>NC_051390.1:6452918-6462918 GCF_015228065.2 Penaeus monodon | reverse complement strand
GTCTGTCAACAGTAAATAGAGAGCCTCTTACAGAGAGAGAGAGAGAGAGAGAGAGAGAGAGAGAGAGAGAGAGAGAGAGAGAGAGAGAAGCAGGGGGGGGGGGGAGAGGGGATAAAGGAAGAGAGCTTGATGGAGAGGATGGGAAAAGGCATTTTGTATTTCTTTTGAATTTTTTACTTTTCCATTATATACTTAAAAGGCCTAACACTTTGTCTATATTAGCAAAAGACGGACATACTGGGAAGTGCTTGTAAACACTCAATTAAGGTATGTAATATGTATTTTTTTTTTTATCAATATCATTAAGGCAATGAACAAATAGCCAAACAGAAAACTAGCAGTAAAATGTCATAGCTTACTTTGAACTATGGAATAATTTCAGCAAACTAACATTGGGGGTTTTAATAAGTGGTTTTAGTGGACCCCTTCACAATCTGGTAAAAACTATGGACCCCTTCCCCAGAAATATTCACAAGAACAAAACTTTGCATGAAATATAAAATACTTTACTGATTGAGATCTGATTGTCTCATACATATATGATATACAAAAAGTATTATGAAAATTTAAAGTAAACAATCTAAAAAACAACAACATAAATATGAATGTTAATCTTTATCTGCTCCTCACAGACCCCCTTTGGGATCCATGAACCTCAGGTTAAGAACCCCAGCTGTAGGGGTACTCTTGAATAGGATTTTCTTAATAATGCAATTAAAACAAAAGTGATTATTATATCTTTACTGAAATGTCCAGTGAAGGCAGATTGGGATATGCTCTACACAATTTTTAATATGTAGCACAACCACAAAAATAAAAATCTAAACTGATAGTAGGCAACAGAAATTCATAAAATATCATACATTATAATAAAGTAATTTGAAAAGAGGAACATTTATGTGGCCAACAGCCAAAATAATGAAAAAAATCTCACTAACAAATAATGAATTGCCATTGACAAATCTATAAAGATTTTATCATACATTTTAACATATTTTTATTTTTGTTTTCCACTTGAAGTCCAACCTTGTAAATGATATCAAAAAGACACCATTGCCTAGTACAAAACACAGGCACACAACAGGACTAGGAATACACAGTTCACCTCCAAGAATCTCGAAAGCCATTCTATGGAAAATACTATTATGCTTTCTGCTCAGTACTTTTAAGTGTTTATTAAGTCATTCAGATATGTATAATCCATTGATATCAGGGTCATCTGTACTATAACTTAAATATTAAGTAAATATAACACATAAAATCAGGCTTCATGTGCCTTGGCACACCTTGAAACTAGTCTTTCAGTGTATTCCCTGTAAAATGTTATCTGTTTAAGTTTATTATGGGTAAATAAAATGTAATAAAAAAAAATAAAATGATATAACAACAATAATAATAATATAATTAAAACTCAATTACTTTATCTAATATAAATATAATTAGCATTGTCTATTGCTGTTTATACTGATGATTTCTTATGCAATGGTTGTGTTTGTCTGAAGGCCAGGTTGCACTGGCTGTAACACACAAAAATAATAGAAAAAAAAGTATATAATTCTGCTGTCTTGTCTACCAGTCCATCTTTCTGGTCAAGTTAAATAAAAAAAATAATAATAAAAATAAAAATATTTTTTTCTTTACAAGCTTCAAAAGTTCCACTGAAAGTACCATTATGTTACAACCTCTTTGCACTAACACTAGTCACTGTCTTCAGACACTGATGATAATTCTAAGTCATTCATGAGACAGTTTGAGCCATTTGGTATAGTTCCACCTCCAGCACCTGAAAGAGAAGGTAAGTTCATTTACTAATGAGCACAAACAAATGACAAATAGAAAACAAATTCTTTCTCTCTTTACTGAAAAATTAGTAAAAATAAATAAATGTATATATATACCTACATGTAATGACAAAATCGATTATTAATGATTTTCTTTTATTCTAACACTTATATCAGAGGTAATTCTCTCACACACACACACACACACACACACACACACACCACACACACACACACACACACACACACACACACACACACACACACACACACACACACACACACACACACACACACACACACACACACACACACACACAAATCTGACCAGAAGGTTCACTTAACAAATCTGATAATAATAATAATGTTGCTAGTAAACAAATGAATAAAAAAATTTTAACTCTTCTATTTATGGTGTGTTATTAAGAAAACTCAACAGGAGGAGACGAGCAAGGAAATGAAGTAACACAAGGTTAAAACAGGAAAAGCATAAAATGAAAAAAAAAAAGGACCCCAGAGGGCACACCTCATTCCCCTCCTATTCCCCTCATCTTCCCCCTTCTGCTTACCATGTCCATTGGCTTTCTTGCCTCTGGTGTCCTGCTCGGGCTCCGAGTCGGAATCGGAGTCGCTGGAGGACGACGTGCTGCTATTGCTATCCGAGTCGCTGGATGAGTCACTCATCATGGACCCAGTCTGCAAGGATGGGAGGAAAAATGTCAGGCTGTGTGTGGAGAAGTGGATGTGCTTATTGCGTGTCTGGATAAAAATGGGGAAGAGGAGAGGAGAGAGATGGAGGGGGAAGAGGAGAGGAGAGGGATGGAGAGGGAAGGAGGGGGGTAAAGGGGATAGGAGGAAAGAGATAAGGATGAAGAGAAAATGAAAGGGATGAAGAAGAAAGGGAGGTCAGGGTGGAAAAAGGAGGAAGAGGACAGAGAAGAAGAATACGGGATAGAGAGAAAAGGAGGGAAGAAAGGGGGGCCAGAATGAGAAAACAGAGGAAGAAGCGAGGGTGAGAAACAGGGGAGGGGTAGGAGAAGAGGAGGGAAAGAAGGGAGAGTGTGAGGCAGGGGAGGGATAGGAGAAATGAAGAGAATAGAAGAGAAAAGAGAAGAAGAGGAATAATAATAATAATAATAATAATAAGAAGAAGAAGAAAATAAGAGGAGTAGAAAAGAGGAGCAGAGAGAGAGAGAAGGGGAGGAGGAGGAGAGGAGGAGGAGGATAAGATGAGAGGGAAAAGAGGAGGAGGACAGGATGGAGGGGGAAGTGGAAGAGGAAGTGAGGAGGAGGAGGAGGAGGAGGAGGAGGAGGAGAGATGGTGAGGAGGAGAGGATGGGTGGGGGAAGTGGAAGAGAAATGACAGGAGGAGGAGGAGGAGGAGGAGAGAGGAGACTGGCATAAGGATATAAATGGGACAGAAAGGAAGGAAGCTAATAATGAATTACAGAATAAATCTACAGAAGACTGTTTAATGTGATGTCCAGCAACATTTCGGTTTCATTATCAATAACCGTTACACACACTACTTACATCTGATGTTGAATTTCTCTGTATGGACTTAAAAAAAAAAGGAAAAAGAAAAACACATGAATTAATGAATTATTTCAATGAATATAAAGAATAACTAGATGAAGACATTAAAAGATGAAAATCATGAGGAAGATTATGGGTAAAACTGAAAGACAAAAACAGACATTAATAAAACTTTAAGAACAATTAAAATTACACAAGTAAATTTTACAAATTCTAGCTAAGCTTTTTAAATCAACTTGACTGGGGACACCCACTGTGAGTTTAATTTATTAAATGTCTCTACACATAGATGGTTCTACAAGTAAATAATCATCACTGAGCCAGTTACAAATACCTATCTCAATTATCTCATCTATCTCCTATCACTTATACATGTATTTATTTATCTATATATCTCAATTATCTCACTTATCTCCTATCACCTATCTATCTATCTATCTATCTATCTGTCTCCTATCATCTATCTATTTATCTGTCTCCTATCATCTATCTATCTATCCTTCTTATCTCACCTATCTCACTTATTTACCATTTTCCTTGATTTTCAGAAATATTTTTTTGTATCTTATATTGTTGTTAGGAATGTCAAAACATTATAATAATTATAGGACTATAATGATAATAACAGCATCAATATTGATAAAAAAGAAAGTTTTTTCCACAAATTCAAAGAAAGCTGAAATCGAAAGCGAGGTCACAAGGTCTACTAATTGACTCCTTTGTGGCTAAGCACTTGTGGAGTCACCTATGCACAGAAAAATTTCACAAAACAATGTTACACTTAACATTTTCCCTGTGATAGGGAGTTCATACATGTGAATGTGTACTAAATATCATACACTGATTTATTTCAAATTATATATATCTGCACATACATCTGCATTTCTCTCTTGCCTTCTCCCTGTCTATTTCCCTCTTGTTATTGCCCTTGTTTTGTTTTTTTCTCTCTTTTTACCCTATATCATGCCATTTCACTGCAAACCTTTGTCTTCTACTTATTCTTCTATCTATGAATTCAGGCAAATGATATATATTCATATAAACATTTAAACCTCTGTGCAAAATTAACCCTTACAGAATTCCCATTCTTAACTAAGAATGAGCACTAATTAACAATTTAGCCTCCTCCATCTTAAAAATCTTCAGTTTAAGTTGTACACAACATTTCCATCCAGTGATTAAGTGTGAAATCAAATAATTCCCTGATATATGTGTGAGTTAGCTCAGTATTCAATATATCAGTAACAGAGAAACCTTTTATCTTCAACTCCACCCTCCCACACCCCACCCTCTTGGTTAAATGGTATAGGAGACCACAAAATGAATGTATAATTTCCAATATTTAATATACATGACTGTAAGTGATCATAAAAACCATGGCACACCTTTGTGGTCAATGATTGCTTCTCCCAACTAGGAGCGATAATGGTGTACACAGCTGCTTGTGTACACCACAGGGGAGGACCCCAGAAAGCATTTAAAATGCTTTAACTGATTAAAATCTAAATCTGTATTACATCTCTATTAACCCAAAACCACCTGGAGAATGAAGTGTTCACTGTAGTATTTTGTTAAATGTCTGTATGCATAAAGGGCTCCACCAGTGCTTACCCACTCAGAGTCAGTTAGTTCATCTTGCAATCTCACCTGATTTCACCTTTCCCTTATTTTTCACGAGTGCTATCAATATTGATTAGGTTATTATTCGTATAGACAGAATCATTAGTATGTTATTAACATTACTAATAGCAATACAAGATAAAAGAAGATATTTCCAAATATCAAGGAAAAGAGGAAACTGGTGAGATAGCAAGTACCAAAGTAACTGACTCATCAATGACTAAGTACTTGCGGAACTATCTATGTGCAAAGACAAATAATAAACTAAACTCACAGTGGGCATGGAATGTACATACATTCCTTAACCAGTGGCAGCAAGTTAAAACCACTAATCAAAATTTCATAGCAAATATGAATCACACAAACCTAATTTCCAAGATACAATACATGAGAGTTATTATAGTTTGCTTATGCTTTTATAGCCAACATCAAACATTTATAGGCATATCCTGCTCAATAAAAACAATCAAATGATGAAATGCTCAAGGAGAAGTAAAAAATTGCTATTGAAAATGTTACACAATGTATAATTTTTATCAATCAAGCAAAAGCAACATGTAAAACAAAAACCAACCTTATTCTCTGGAATATTATCATCAAAGCCCAACATGGGCATGGAGCCAGGAGCTGTGCAGTGGTTATTGTTGGGGCTTTTGCTGGGGATGGGGGACCTAGTGTGTGGTGATGATTTGGAGGGTGGAGAGAGCTTGGCATGAGAGGGTGATGGCCGCGAATATGGCAGTGAGTTGGATGAGCCTCGTGAAGGGGGGTGGGAGGGCGAGCACTTCTGGGGTGGTGAGCTTTTTCTGGAAGGGTCGAGCGGCGTTGGAGGGCGCTGCGTGGGCAAACGGCTGCTGCCTTCTGGCCTGAAAGCAACAAGGAAGTTGAAAGGGAATGTTGGGGATCTGGATTTACTTATGGGTGCAACAGGGATATTTTTCTTTGTATAGAGCAAATTACAATTAACCCCTATGATCCAGATGAAGTGACCATCATGTCATGAAAAAATCTGGTTTGAGGGTCAGGCGATGTGAACATGCTGTCATACGGAAATTTGGCTGTGAACTGTGACTATTTCAGCTGAAGGCCCAAGTGACAAGAATAACTTTCACAAGTGCAAAAAGCTCCCGGAGAGTGATTAGACTCATTTGGTGTTTAGGAAGGGGCTTTTGCATTAATTCCATTGATAAATAAGTGTGGAATGTACAATCCATGAGCCGCAATTGAAAGAGTTCCGTGGAACACACCATTTCCGTGCTCAGGATCCTATTTCTGGCTGCCATGACTGGCAGCGCAGATTGTATTACAGAAAATTGAATATTACGAAATATAAAAAAAGACAAGTAACAAAATGTTCTTTATTGTTATTATTATTGCAATGAGAGTCTATGCAAGGAAAACAGTCCATTATCATCTAGATAAGGCAAATCATATGACAAGTATAGACACTAGAAAATGGCAAAAAAGCAAAAAAATGCTTATGCAAAAAAAGAGAAACGAACATTGCAAAGGGGAGGCATGGAGTCTTGTCACCGCATACAAGTGTTCACGTGTGTCTAGCCTGCAAGTCGCACACCTGCCAGTGACAGCTCAAGCAAGCCTAATACCCATATACTGCATCACATGATGGCACTGAAGCATCCGGATCCAGTGCGTTGCATTTATCATCTGACTGGAATCCAATCTCCAATCTGAACCCTGACATTCTATTCTTCTAGTATTTTCATATATCAATATATTCAAATCCAATTTACAATACGGATAAAAAAAGACTGGCCATATATATATGCACACATATTTCAACTACCTAAAAAAATACCTCTACATACCTGGTAGTTTTAACAATAATGGCTTGTGATATGCGCTCAAGGACGATTTCGCCTGTTGTGTGATCAATTATGAGGATGCACTCCTTGGCGACTGGTTTGTGATTTCCTTTGAAGACCGTCTGCGCAGTGCCGGCCCCTTCAACGTGCGGCACTGTCACCGTCACCTGGTGGTTGCCCTCCACCTCCACCGTGCCCATCTTCTGATTGTCCACGCTGGCTGGCTTGAAGTCATCTACAATGGGGTGAGCAACAAAGAATTAATAAAAATACTGAATATTATGTAAGGTCTAACTAAAATAGAGGCTTGTTAAAGAAAGCCTAAAAGTTTTTTGTATTGTACTTTGTTCATCTATACATATATATATATATATATATATATATATATATATATATATATATATTATATATATATATGTATATGTATATGTATATGTATATGTATATATATATATATATATATATATATATATTATATATATATATATATATATATATATATATATATATATATATATATAGTATATTATATATATATATATATGTATATGTATATATATATATATATATATATATATATATATATATTATATATATATATATATATATATATATATATATATATATATATTATTTATATATCTATATATATATATTTATTATATATATTATATATATATATATCATATATATATATTATATATTATATATATATATATTATTTAATGTATATATATTATTATATATATATATTATATTATATATATATTATATAGATATATATTTACTATATATAGTGTATATATATATGTATATATAATATATATTATATATAGTCATATATATATATTTATATTAAGTTTATATATATATATATATATATATATATATATATCTCTCTCTCTCTCTCTCTCATTCTTTCTATCTTTTGGAACTTTTCTTTGAAATAATCCACTTCTTCCGCAAAGAAATTTAGCTGTTCATGCAACTTCTTCTTTTCCACTTCCCCTCTATTATGAGCCACTAGAATGAACCATGTTATAACTTACTCCAGTAACAAAATATATTTTATTCCAAATGTGCTCTGTCTTGATGCCAAAATAACCTAGTATATGACTCTAAGAGGCCATCAAGCCTCTTGAGTAAAAATTCATGCCACTGTTATACTGCTGTTCCCTGTCTAAAAATCATTCTAATTTCCTCTTCCTCAAGATGGAGTTTAAACTAATAGGCCGCTATTTTGACACCAGAGAAGAAATCTAGCTTAAACAATAACTCATTAACAAAAAAATAAAAAATAAAAAAATAAAAAAGAAAGTTTGTATATATAGCCTACATGTGATGAAGTAATAATAGTGCCTCCTAAGAAAAAGAAAAAGAAAAAAGAAAAAGAAAAATTGTCGATATCAAAGACATTAATGCTCCTAATATTCTATTTTGTATTAACAAGTCTAGACATTTTTAAGCAAGTTCAGGTACCCATAGAAAAATGTTTAAACCAATCAATTTACATAATGAACCTAAAGAAAATGAAGTTTTGATACCTGATTAACAGATCTCTACTGCATACATTCCTGATGAAGATAGAACTTGTAAATATCCCCAGTGATCTACCTTTAAATAAGAAACCAGTACAAGCTCTATAAGTAGACTATCAGAGTTTTGCTGGTCTAGGCTATACTGGAGTGAAAAGCATAGAGGCTATGACCACTAACATCGCATCTTGGAGTCTACCAGTGTTTTCTGGTCAAACAAGTAACTGCAGTTCGAGCCTATCTTACAAAACAATGCTTTCACCTCAGCATCAAAGATACCAAGGCAATTGAAGGACTAATCACTCAAGCAGAAGTGGTCCTACATTTCAAGAGTCGCCTCATTTCCTTTCGTATTTTGCCCTGCTATTTATGCTTTACACATCGCACCCTTTTCTGAGACTCGGGACCAGATTGCTTCCCTTATATCAACAGATGAAATGCAATTGGACCAATGTTATAACTGGCCAAACACTGATCAACACACCTCTCTTAAATTGTACTGGTGACATGATAATAATCAGGTGATCATACATAAGTGGAGCCAAGGTCGGGCTAGATTGCAAATCAGGGCAATTAATGAGCCATCTGTATTATCACTAGTGGGTGGCAGCCCAGAAGAAACACCTGTCTATCATCCACAGCTGTCAGAATGCAGACAGATGCTAACATCTTGTAGACCCCTTAGTCATTTATCTTTATATAAGGAACTAGCTGAAGGCCTGTCTTGGCTGATGCGGTGGATCCTAGCAAGTTTCATGTGGATACAGAATGCACACAGCCAATAAAATTACAAAAGAAAGATCTCTAACTTTATGTCTCTTATGGGATCTCCTAAAAACATAAACCAAATAATATTCTGATCCATTTCAAAGCAACAGATGTGAGGAAAACAAACAAACAAAAATTCGGTAATACTTTACAGAACCGACGCACTTGCCAGAGACTAAGTCCCCGACTCTACATCGCAAAATTTATTCAACAATCCCAAGCTGCCACGACTGGGCTTGCGAATACATCGTAAATACGCCCTGGCTTAGTGCGTCCATACTGTGAAGATTACGACCAAAGATTCTCGCGCAGAAAGGAAAGAAGCCGTTCAATACTTACACCTCAGAGTATGGAACGCTCCTTCCTTGTAATTCTTGCTAAACGTGTCCCCTAGTTCCATGTCCTTCACTTTACCATCGACCCCAAGTTTGTCCGCCATGGTAAGGCACGAGTGCATTTTTTTGGGAGCACTTTCTCTCGATGATAGATTCATTTTTTTAAGAAAATAATAATAAACTGAGTGAAGGAAAAAAAAAAATTGAAATCCGTGTAGAAATTCCTTGAGTGAAGTGTTTCTCTCGCTGATATCGCAGTTATGGAAGGAATTTAATTCAAGGAAATAAGGGGAAAAAATTATAAACTAAACAAGCCGAAAAAATTATCTTAAATAATGAAGCTCGTGTCAAGTCCACACACACACACGGCTCGACAGATTTTCCCTCTTTTCCCCTCTTTACGCCTTAATCACGCCACATTTCGTCCCGGCACTGCACTCATCTCATGTTCCTCGGGTTATCTGGGGCCATTGCGACATCGTGGCGAGTTCCCTCCGCTGGAAAAAGGGAGAAAAGGGGGAAATATGCGACAGACAAGTTTCCTTTCCTCCGAACAGCTGTTTTCAAGGCGAGAAAGTGCCCGAGTCCCACGGAATATT
>NC_051390.1:6437918-6447918 GCF_015228065.2 Penaeus monodon | reverse complement strand
ATTTGATTTTATGGGAAATTATGACAATCTTAACTTAAAACGTTTGAAAGTTTGAAGCATTTTATATTCCAGATTTTCAGATAAAGGATGCTCAGCCTGTTGTAATATCCGTTTTGAATACTTTCCATACTTAACCTGATTCTTTTGTCAGTACTTAATATGCACATTTTATCAAATTTCACTCTTGAACATCATCCAAATCTAAATAAAAGGTTCCTTAAGTTTTATTCAGATCAGTTAAAAGAAATAGCTATTAATCCTCTAATATATTTTCCATCCGGTTTAAAACCTGAGTTTATACATGGTCCTATCCAGTCCTTTTTCAGTTCACACAAGCAACCTGATTGTTTGAATTACACTAAATATGAACAGAGATATTTGTGAGACTTTTTGAGACACTGATGAATATTTAATTTCTTTGGTAAATCTTTAGAATGTAAGTCAATATAAAAGAGGAAAAAAACAAAAAAACAAGGGTTCATTCAACAAAGGACAACTACGATCTGTATACATAAAAGTGTTGAAAATATAAAAACATTCAGTATACAATTTTCCACTTTGCCGGCTGTTCACACTTTGCTTTCTTTCCGCATAATCGGTTGAAGGTTGTCTCCACGGGGAAGCCCATGATCTCCCGTTCTTCCTGTATGCGGAAGGAGAATGTGGATTCGTATGAGCCGGTGAAATACCTGAGGGAAGAAAGGAGAATTAGATGCTTGCTAATAGCTCAGATTGCAGGGTAAAGGAATGAAACTTTCATAAAAGAGATGGGGCACATGCTTACAATAACATGTCTGCCTTTCTGTTTGTCTCTTTGTCTCCGTGCGAATGTTTCTCATTCTCTTTCTGTTTCTGTGATGAAGATGTAACACACAAGCACAGGCATGCATGCATGCACGCCCACACACAGACACACAGACACACAAACACACAGACACACAGACCAGACACACTCAGATACACACACACACACAAACACACACAAACACACACACACACACACACACACACACACACACACACACACACCACACACACACACACACACACACACACACACACACACACACACACACACACACACACACACACACACACACACAAACATTTATAATTAAGTTCTGAATGTTAAGTCATTAATAAAAAGAAAGAAAGAAAACTAACCTTGCATGAGCACAAATTATCTGGTCAATGATGGCTACTCCACCATCACCCCACTGGTCAAAGAATTCTGGACTGGGGTCATATCGGTGTACGTTGTATGGTTTCATGAGTTCTTCCAGCTCCACATACTCTGTCATGGAAGCAAAAAGTAGTAATACAGGGAAACAAATATTACTCTTAGTGACAAACTGGATTCCTGACAATATTTACAATACCTGTGAATAACTCTTAGAGATACTACATGATAGAGGGCTGAACCTCTGCCTAGTCCTGTATTAACTATTGTGAATTCAGCAAGAGGGAGAGTTGAAGAGTTAATTACTCCTTCTTAGGGATGACATCAGTGAAAGTAAGCTATCAAGAGGAATAATCACAGCAAGGGAAAGGAAAAGGGAAAAGAAGGAAAAAATAAAGAGAGAGAGAGAGAGAGAGAGAGAGAGAGAAGAGAGAGAGAGAGAGAGAGAGAGAGAGAGAGAGAGAGAGAGAGAGAGAGAGAGAGAGAGAGAGAGAGAGAGAGAGAGAGAGAGAGAGAGAGAGAGAGAAGAAATAAATAAATAAAATCCAAATAAAAAAGTCATAACTCCTACCTTTACTTCCCAACAACCAACTCCTCATACTCAGGTCTATAATACCTAACCTACCTTCAAGTGGAGCATCTGTTGCAATATAAACATCTTGCAGTTCCTTTGCTTGCAGTAATTCTTTCATCTGCTTTGCAGCTTTCTTGAGGCTAGGGATTTCATCTCCTCTTGCATATATAAAGTCCCGTCTGCGTAGGTGGACTGACAGGTATGGACCTCCCACTGCTGTTCCGTGCTTGGGCTGTAGAGAATGTAATATAATAACCCAACTGTTGCAATATAACATCACATATTGATGTATTAAAAAAAAAAAAGAGATACATGAAAAAATATTCTTACTTTCATTAAACCTGACTCAATAAGGGAAAAAAAAATCTATCTATATATAATAACCTATCTTACGACGAATCCCTGAAAGAATTTTCTTAATTCTTTAATCACTCATCAATATATCAGTTGCTTCAACATCCTTGACCTTTTTTGCCCTTCTGTTCATTTTACAGTATTTCAAAGTACCACAGTAGAGATAACCAAAATGTATGCCAAAGTAATTGTTAATCTTTACTTTTGGTGATCAGTACTTTGTCTCAGCAGACATGTATAATACTCATCCTGTGTTCCTTATAGTGTCATGTGATACTGATTATATGCTGGATGCATCTAAAGTCTTGGAGAGAGGAATGGACTGCAAATGGGGTTATAATCCAGCACAATTTGCAGACAGTCAAGTTCATGTTCTTTAAAGATGAACTGTTTGATCTGAAGTTTGAGATGCTAGGACAAGTCCCTAATTTTGATGCAAGAACCTTCTTGCTGTTTAAACATATGAAGGCGACATGCATCAGTTGTAAAGTGAAGGAAATGGTGTTCAGAAGGGGAATGTGCAATGCTGGTATCAGTTGAAAATATCGGAAAGAAAGGAGAGAAAGTACAGGGAAATGTAAATGAAAGTATTCTCTACAGGACTGCATGATGGATATAGGTGTATATGAAGGTGATATATAAATGAACAATTTTTCTTGATCAAAAATATTGTAAATTTATGAATTATCAACAGCCACCTAACAAAAAAAAGAGAGAGGAAAAAAAAGGGAAAAATCACATTGCTACTTCAAAGTGGTGGCCTAGATATTGTTTAATTTTGATAAATTTGGCATTTCTCAGAAGGGACAAATAACAGGAGTTTAATTCCAACTGAAACCATATGAATATCAAACATTACAAAACATCTAATTACTCAAATACCCTATTCTATGTGTCTTTACACCTAAAGGAACAAAATGTTACACAGTTCTATACACCACATTCATGTTAGGCCTTTCAAAATCTGGTAGGATATTTTCCATAATTTTTTGGTTAACAATGAGATTTAGAAAGTGTGCACTAATATATCTGGTAGTGCTTGGCATGTTGCCTTTAGCCACATCCACAATATCACCACCTGTACCCTCACACACACTTACACTGTAGTATGGGATAACTGCAAACACTCAGTGAATTTGAGATATGACAATAAAATAAACATATTCTGGTGTGCAAAAGTGAGCTCTTCAAATAACCAAAATTTGAATTGGTGAAACCCAAAATCACACCTTTTTGGGGATTAAACAGCAAAAATATGAAAGTACCCATCTGAATACAGTGACTTTTCCTGTTGGTAATGGAGTTAAAGATTCCATGTTTGACTGTAAAAGTTCTCAAAAAGTAAATTTTACATGAAAAAGTGAATTTATGTAAAAAAAAAAAAGGAAATATAATACATTTTTATTTGTCTACTTTTGTTTCCAGAATAACAGCATATTTGTTATCTTTCTGCCTTCCTAACCATCTGGATACAGATGACAGCAACAGCCAGGCAAATGGGGCTTGAATATATGTAGACCTATTGTGTATGAACATAGGAAAATTCTCCAAAGGCAGTGGACTGTAGTTAGATAATGCTAGTTTAAACTGTGACCATATTAACCCAATGTGGTCAAGAAGGTAATAATCTCTCACCTTAAAGTCCCTCCAGTCATCAGTCACCTCTGTCTTATCACTGACATCATCAGAATGAAGGTATTCAGCCCTAAACCTAGCAGCTTCTGACAGCAAGTGCTTGGCAAACCGCATGCTCCTCCTTGCGGCCCAATATCTTCTTCCTCCATATTCATCGTGCAAAACGGTCTCTGCCCTTGTGATGAGGACAGTCCTGGAGTGCAGGAAAAATGACTCAAAACTCCAGCTCATTATTCCTATTACTTGACATGCAATTCTTTTTCTACTTTCCTATGACAAGTTGCTTTGGAAAAGAGTGATAATTTATGACTAGAAATTGATTAATTCACATTTTATATTTACTTTCTCAGAGTCACACATGTAAATATAAGTAACTACAAACCCAGACATAGAAAAAAAACAAAAAAATACTAAAAGAACTTGCCGTGTTTCATCCTTCTGTGTGATAAGTGGTATGAGTGTTGAAGCTTCACCTTGAATAGACAGACACGAAAAATTCCCAACTCTGATATTTGTTCCCCACGCTGTCCCATGCCATGAACCATCACTGTCCTCTCTGGAAGAAAAATGTTGTGGAAAAGAGAGAGAGAGAGAAAAAAAAAGAGAGAGCGAGAAAGAGAGAGAGAGAGAGAGAGAGAGAGAGAGAGAGAGAGAGAGAGAGAGAGAGAGAGAGAGAGAGAGAGAGAGAGAGAGAGAGAGAGAGAGAGATGCTTTATCTGTTCTCTTTCTTATTAGACTAAATCTAATATAATATAATACAACTCAGCCTAACTTCACATTCTTCTAACAAAATCATAAACACATAAGAAAAATTATAAATATACCTAAAATTATGTTCTTCTAAGCAGGGTCTTCTGTCGTATTTCACCACCCATTCTCCGGTCCATCCTTCTACGTAGTGCTGTAGCATATACACCTCTTGTATCTTTGGGCCTTCAGCTAGACAAGAAAGTGAGAAAAAAAAATTATAAGATTTATCAAAACCTCATAAAGATGATTCAAAAAGTCTACAGTCTGGGGATCAATATTCATATATATACATTCACAAAAGAATGAATACAAACAAACCTTTCAAATAGTCTTCAAATTCAATGACAGGAGTCCATTTACTAAGGCTTTTTATGTCAAAGAAACTGTGCCAGGGAAAATACTCCCCTCGGTGTGTGTGCTTCCAGTGGTAAAGTCTCCCCCAAGGAGGCAGCACCTGGATTAATTTGTGCTTCTTTAGAAAGCGTAGGTCATAATATCTTAATAAAAATGCTGATCAAAAAATTAAATCTCTTTCATAAAATCCTTCAACATCAAAAAACAAATATTCAATAAAAAATTATGATTTTTTTGTGCTATATGCTATTTAAAAATGTAATCATGTTCATAAAATATGGATATATATGAATATATGTTCATAAAAACATTCATTTTCAACTGTTCATGTATTTCATATATCAATATCACTTTGCAGGGCCATATTTAGACATATAGAGGACCCTATGCAGTCTTATTATGGAGGTCCCCTACTTTTGGGGAAGATATAACTGATGTTTTTCATAAGATGCAAAGTGAACATTTCCATTTTACCCATTTCTATGCATAAATTTTCAAGTAACTCTACAGCTGCAAAACCATTATTGAGTATATTCACTTCATGGAAGGTTCAGACCTATAGCACTTATTTCTCTTCCATAAAACATGTAATGGCCAAGGTTTCAGTGTTTTTACATCCTATTCATATCTAATATCAAGTGAAAAGTAAGAGAAATGTGAGCATTAGTTGTTTCCCAATGTCTGTATTCAAATGTATCCTATGTTTTTGTTGAAACTTACCTGCTACAAGCTCCCTCTAAAGTTATAAAAAAAACAAAAAGGAAGAGAGAGAGAAACAGGTCAGTGACAGAATGAAAACTTCATAAGCTTTGAGAAAGACAGAAAAAATAAATCCTTGCCACTACCAACTATTTTTATGATATGTAGTATGATAAATGTATTCAGTGTTAGCTGCACATAAACAAGCAGCTGCATATACACATTTTTATATTATATATAACACTTTAAAAAAATACCCCAGGCATCCAAAATCAATGGATAACTACTTAATTTTTCTATTATGCCCAGTAACTTATTACATATGTTAATTAAGAATGATTATTCATGCTCACTTCTGAGAGATGTTTTCTTTGATAAAATGGAAATATTCAACATGGTTTTGTTCTCATCACTGCAAAAGTGACATATATATATATAGTGGCTTTATAAAACTAAATCACTGTTATCATGCTGCCTACTCCTAAATCTGGCCCTGTCTGTTAACTAATGAACAAAAAAGGAGGATGTATGTTAAAGGTGTATATTTCTGTTTATTAAAAAAAATAATCTGTTTGGATATCAGAGCCAAGAAAAAGTAACTGTAAAATGAAATCTAATTCCAAATGAAACTGAACATATTATTTGCTAAAAAAGTCAATGGATTAAAAAAAATCTTTTAATATGATCTTACACTGACAAAAAAGTATCTTCAAAAAAAAAAAAGTAATCTCCCTATTTTTTTTCTATATATGTAATTTTTTAAAATACTTTTTTATCAATTCTAAAAATTATTTCATTAAAAATATATACTATTCACAAAAAAATCTATCACAACTACAATAAAATGTTTGAAAAATAGAAAAAAAAAATCCCTTCACACAAATAATACCAACATATTTACATAATCAACATTCAATGCCAAATATCTCAAAAAATCTCCTCACCAGAATCCAATTGTCCATCTCGCTCAGCCTGCGCGCTAAGTTTGCAATGCGAACAAAAACATCTCTGCGCAGATTAAATCCTTCTCCAGGATTCACGTCATAGAGTAAGTACCTGTAAATATCATATTCTTATCAAGATACTGTACACTATACTATCTTTGTGTTATATTCTGGATTTGCCTTAAATCATGTAACTGAATAATGTGTATAAAAAATGCAGTCATAGATATATGCTGGTACTAAATACCATTATTGGATGGAGAGATCATTAGGCATACACAATTATATATATATATATATATATATATATATATATATATATATATATATATATATATATATATATATATATACATATATACATATACACACACACACACACACACACACACACATATCTATCTATCTATCTATCTATCTATCTATATATATGTTGTGTGTGTGTGTGTGTGTGTGTGTGTGTGTGTGTGTGTGTGTGTGTGTGTGTGTGTGTGTGTGTGTGTGGTGTGTGTGTGTGTGTGTGTGTGTGTGTGTGTGTGGGTGTGTGTGTGTGTGTGTATGTGTGTGTGTATGTATGTGTATATATATGTATATATACATATACATAGATATAATTATATATATATATATATATATTATATTATATATATATATATTTTATATATATAATATATATATATATATATATATATATATATATATATATATGTGTGTGTATGTACACACAAACAAACACACACACACACACGCACACACACACACACACACACACAAAACAAAAAACAAACACAAACAGATACACACACACACACACACACACACACACACACACACACACACACACACACACACACACACACACACACACACACACACACACACACACACACACACACACACAACACACACACACACACACAAATATATATGCATGTATATATGTATATATATGTATATGTATGTATATATTCATATACATATACATAAAAAAAAAGATAATATCCAATATAACAAATAAAAAATTAAAATAATGTAAAAAATGGCAATCATCTTTGGTATAATCCAATTTTGTTACAAATACATTTTCTTTAAATTATATAATTTTTGTTTAGTTATTTCGTCAATTTCCACTTTCATATTTTTTATTCACTGGATGAAGATTTACATCTATTGTGTAAAGGCAGTTATCTAATATCTATTTCCTGTAAGCAGATAATTTGCAGTTTGCATAATGTTGTTGCATAATATTAATGGTATAATATAGTGTAATGAAGGTTGTGAGAAAGTGTTTTACATAATTATTTAATGAGTTATAATTGTCCTAATAACTCTCGGTATCATCAAAATTCGCTCAAACTATTCTGAAAACTGCATGAACAGGAACATTTCTCACAATAGATGGAGCATTATTTAAATAAAAATTACAAAACTTAATGAAAAATCTCATTTAAATATAAAAAAAAATTCCGATCCTTTCTTAAACCGGATAATATGAAGACACGCCCTCCTGTGCCCGGATTTCCGTACATGTTTTTTTCCCATTAACCGGATTCCATAACAAAACGTGAAAGAATAACAATAATAATAAAAGAAATATTTCATATCTTACATACCTGTGGCTTCTGCTATCTCCCTTTTCGCATGTTTCACTCCTGGAAGGAATAAGGAAGAGAGATAAGACGATAAAGAAGAAATAAACGAGGAAAAGATATATCCTCATCCTACCAAGCCTTTCCTTCGATCAGCTGATCACGTTATTATTATTTTTTTTTATTGAAATATTTTCTGACTTATACGTATTATTTTTATGTGAATTTATACATTTCTTTATTGGGGAAAAAAAATCTAAAAGTCGTTTCTGATTTATAATTAGATGTATATTCGATATGGAAAAATGTAATCAACCCCAAAAATTATATATTCATCCTTTCAAAAGAGTATCTTGATTAAGTGTCTATCTCCATAAATTACGATCATTAAATTAAAGAAAAAATAATTAGGAAAGAAATGTGTCTGAGATCTCCCTCTCCCTTCCTCCCTCTCATCCCTCCCCCTGTCTCCCCTCTTCCTCCCTTCCCTCCTCCCCCTCTTCCCCCTCCTCCCCTCCCTCCCTCCCTTGGCCACATCCTCACCACCCCTTCATCCCCCTCCTTCCCTTCCCTTCCCCCCCTCCTACTCCTCCCTCTTCCTCTCTCCCCCCCTTTCTTCCTCCCTCCTCCCTCCCCCCCACCATTTCCTCCTCCCCCATCCCTCCTTCCCTCCACCCCACACCCCCTCTCCCCCACCAACCCCCACCATCCCCCACCCCTCCTTCCCCCCACCTCCTCCCTCAACCCTCTCCCCCTCCACCCCACAATCCCCACCCATCCCCACCCCCACCCCCACCCCACCCCACCCCTCCCCGCCCCTCCCCCCGCGTCGTCTGCTTCAGTAGCCCGACGTCCGCCTCGCAAGAATCACCCAGACTTATTTCACTCACCAAAATACCCCCTTTTTAAGAGCTATTTCCTTCCATTTCTCGAGTCTCTGCTTTACTCTTATTCTCTTCTTCCCCTTATTCTTGTCTTTGTTATCTTTCGCGTCTGTATTTATCCGGAAATTACAACGAATGTGATTTTTATAACGATTTTTATTTTTCTCTTTTTTTCCCCCTTCCTGAAGTGACACAACGAATTAGATTTTTTAAAATCTATATTTGTCTCTTTTCTACATTTCATTATCTCCCCTTCTCTTCTGTCTCTTCCTTTCACCTCTTCCTCTCTTTGTGGGGGAAAAAAAAAAGTGTGAAAAATGGATTTGAAGAAATTGGCAGGTCAGGCGGGCCAGTTCCTCACCAGGGCTGTTCAGGTCTGTTATTTCTGTTATTTTCTAAGTGTTTGTGATGTTATTTTGGGTGTTGTGTTGTCGTAGGTTTGTGTCTGTGTGTTTCGGAGGTTATTTCTGTGTTTTGTTGTTTTGTACAGTGGCCTGCGGTATTTTTTTTGTTATGTTTTTTGTTTGTTGGGAAAAAGGGGGGGTATTTTTTTTTTTTTCTGTAATTGTGTGTTTTTTTTTTTTTGTATTTTTTGTTGTTTCATGTTTATTAGTATTATATGTTTTTTTTTTTTCTTTTTTTTTTTTAAAGGCATAAGATTGGGGATGATTGGCTTAATGCAAATTATTCAGATAAATCCGTTTCATCTCATTGTCATCGCCAACCTGTCAAATATCGGGTAATTATCTTCACTCATCTAGTCAACCTGTCATCCGTTATCACCAGCACCCAGAGGTTTCAGTACGAGAATTTTTGCAGTTACATCGACCTTATTCCATCCAAATCCATGTAAAAACTTACGATACATGATGGTAGGCCTATAATAAAAATCCTTAGTCGTGGTTCAATTTCAAGCAACCACTTCAGTAAAGGTTCGAAATCTACCACGTATGTGTTGGCAAGATGGGTCTTGACTATTGATTAATCAATGAGGAGGTCTGTAAACTCTTTCTTGCCGGAAATGTATGCGATAGAGG
>NC_051390.1:6427918-6430418 GCF_015228065.2 Penaeus monodon | reverse complement strand
GCCCACTGAGTCTAATTACCTTCCAAGGGTTTTGGTTACTCATTGTGAGTTATTAGTATTACCTCAGTTGTCAGGTGGAATTCTCGCGATGGCATGTTTCCATAGTCCTGGCCTTTAGCCAATTTTTTTCCATGATGGCATGTTCGTGTCACCTGCCTTTCAAGCCAAATTTTTTCATGAGATAATGGTCACGTCATCTGGATTGTAGGGGGTTAATTTAAAGAGAAAATGTTGTAAAGGCAGTCACATTTGATGTTACTGATTATGTAGTGAAGCAACATGGAAGCTCTATCCTGGGGGATTGTAATATGACTTGTAAAGAGGCTAGGTGGATCAGTAACAGCATATGTACATACATACTTGCATATGCACATATACATATATATCTACACACACGCGCACACCCACACCCACACCCACACCCACACCCACACACACACACACACACACACACACACACACACACACACACACACACACACACACACACACACACACACCACACACACACACACACACACCACCCACACACACACACACACACACACACACACACACACACACACACACACACACACACACACACACACACACAACACACACACACACACAACACCCCACATATACATACATACATACACTTCAACATAGTACTAATACACCTGTTGTATGTGTGTGCCACATAATTACACATATAAATGTTATTCATAACATATACAATATAATAAATAATAAAACTATAAATATAATAACATATATCATATATATATATAATATATATATATGTTATATAATGTGTATGTTAATATATATAATATAATATATATAATATATATATAATATGTATATATATATACATACATACATACATACATACATACATACATACATACATACATACATACATACATACATACATACATACACACACATATATATAGATATAGATATATACATACATGCACATGCTAAAATCATGTTTACTTGCTTTACATATACTTGATGTGTTATTTGTATATGCATAAATGTAATTAATCCATTGGATCTAGATGCTGCACTGCCATCACATGGCCCAAAATGTGGGCATTAGGCTTACGTGAGTGGCCACTCTGACAGGTGTTTGGCTTGTGGGCCATTGTATGTGAACAGTTATATGCAGTGACAAGGCTCCATGCCTCCCCTTTGCAATGTTATTTTCTCTTTTTCTGTATAAGCATTTTTAGTATTTTTGCCATTTTCCAATGTCCTATATTTGTCAATTTATATGCTTTATACAGATTGTAGAAGACTGTTTTCTTTTCACAGACTCCATATCATCTCTCCAGTCCATAGTAATAATAGTAATAATAAGTAATATGTTCTTGTGTCATAAATTTAATTTTTTTTTTATAGTATTCAATTTTATGTATATCAACATGTGCCGTTGGTCACAGCAGCCAGGAATATGATCCTGAGCTTGGAAATAATGTCCTCCCTGGAACCAGCGCTCTTCCAGTCATGGATCATAGACAGTACATTCCACACTCATTTATAGATGGAAGTAATGTAGAATTCCTTCCTAAATGAGTCTAATCACCTTCCACGGGCTCTGTGTACTCTTGGCAAGTCATTCCCATCACCCTGGCCTTCAGTCAAAATGCTAACGACTGCAAGTTTGCGTCGCCCCAGCACAAATTTTTGCATGATGGCATGTTTACATCACCTGTTCCTCAAGCCAGATTTTTTCATGATGTGATGATCACGTCATCCAGATCATGGGGGTTAACAATCATGATGTGTGTTGCTTGAAGTACTTCATTTGCTGTGTATATGCTTTCAGCAAGATATCCAAGCCTAATGTCCATGCCTGTTTGTTCTGGTATATGCACCTGCAAGTTCAATTTTAAGACTGTGAGAGCAAGAGGAAAACCAAGTTGAAAAGTTGGTTAAATTCTTTGTGAAATTTGCCTGCAATAACCTATAGCCTACAAAAATACACAGATTCCCCCCATCAGCTATAATATTAATGATTTATACATATATCACCTCTAAAAGGAAAATTAATAAATGAAACAAAAGGAATATAAAAGATTGAGAAGAAAAGCCCAATGGAAACAAATGAACACATGGGAGATGATAGTAGAAAAGTAGAGTGGGTTTCCTTAATGAAAAAGATCGGCAACCCACACAGTCAGATAGCCAGAAAAAAGATATTCAGCACTACATTTTGTAGAGTAAAAGTTTCTGTAGTTCGAGTAACATAAATTACTACAGCTTGCTTATTTTGAAGGAAATTCTGTCAAGCTACTGCTTTGTATAGTTTGGAAAAGGTCAGAGTTGAAAGTTATACTAAACAGAAGCATTTGGAATACCCCCAAGCTCATTCAGCCAAGGAAGCAATCAGGCCAATAATAGGGATTATGCAAAAAAAGCCTTATTTTGATTTTAGTTTGTGATATCTTAAATTCACAAGGTAATTGACATTTTTCTACAGGAACTTTTTCATAGGGGGATATAGACA
>NC_051390.1:6422918-6425418 GCF_015228065.2 Penaeus monodon | reverse complement strand
AATATATGTGTATGTGTATATATTCATATGTATATATAATACATTGTACATATGTATATTATATATATGTATATATATTTGCATATATGTAATTATAAATATAGTATAGATATTATCATTATTATTATTATTTTATTATTATTATTATTATTATATGTATGTATTATGTATGTATGTATATGGATAGAACTTTTTTGAGAAAGCAGCTTTTTTTTAACACTGGCCTTTGAGTGATTGTAGCTTTCCACTATAGAGTGCACATACCAACATCACACATGAACACCACCAATATATGTTACCTTGCATGCCAATACTAGTGTTGATGCTTGTTATATGCTATTGATAACTGATTAATTTAACCAGTTGGATCTGGGTGAAGTGGACTTCTTGTCAAAAAAAACTCGGCCGGGAAAGTCTCATCATGGAAAAAAATTTGGCTGATAAATGGGTGATGGGAATGTATTGTCATATGAAATTGTTACTAATTGCTTGATGATGGAGATGTTTCATCATCAGAACACAAAGCACATATAGGGAGACTGACTCAGCGAGCTTATAAGAAGGGTGTCATTTGTGAGCTCCTTCAGGATTTTCACCAGTCCAAAAGGGTGAAGTTCACCGTCCATCAACAATGCCTGGAAGAAGGCTGTCTCCAGGGAGGACACTTTGTCCATGAACCTCTTCTTGCCCACTATTATAAGTAGTGTAGGGTGTGTGACAGAAAACTAAAGTAAACTACCCAGAGAGACAGCATGGAGAATGCTCAAGGAAAAATCTATTATCATCTTGATACAGCATAACAGATATTAGATATACACCTTGGAAAATGGCAAAAGAGTAAAAATGTGTGGCAGAAAAATGGTCTTATAGCAATGCAAAGAGGAGGCAAGGAGTCTTGATAATGTGTGTAAGAATCTGTGTAGGCAAGGCTTACAAGCCACACACCCAGGAGAGTCGCCATTCCCCGAGGCACCTGGATCCAGTGAGTTAATAAGGGATAACTAATTATATTGATTTGGTATGTCAATCAGATTTTGGTGTGAAATAAAATTGAAGAAGCAGGTGTATTTATGATCAATTTATTTTCTATATATAACTGTAAAGATGATGGTAGCATTGGGTGAATATGAAACAAATAATAAAATAAAATAAAGAGAATGATAAGGAAAATTATTGGGTGTTATGATTTCAGGGAGGGTAGTTATACAATATTCCATCTACAGAGAAACAGTATTTGACTTTATGAACAAATTCCAATAAGTGTAAATGGAGATTGAGTGTAAAACTTCTTTAGCATGACTTAAGTGTGAGTTGCTAGAGAATTTATATGGAGCTAATGTGATCCTAAGCTGATATTTGTTTCGTAAGGCCATATGGGAAGTTGCTTTGATGCTTATCACTCAAGGTATTATCTTATTAGGTAGGAAAGTGATTCCTTGTCAGTGGGGTTTGATATACATATATGAATATTGTATATTATAATCATATTTAATTAAATGAAACAGAAAAAAATAACTTGCTTTGTTGTATATCATCTAAGAGTTTTGATGAAAAGATGACTAGCAATATTTTAGAAAATCACTTTTAACTTGCATCTATCCAGAACAAAATTAAACTGTAGCTTCATCAATGCTAAAAGATTACATATTGATAAATTCCGCAACATTTTGAAAACTAGACTAAAGAACCTCGTCATATTGTTTACTGTTAGTTGTGAAACAGTGCATAGAATAACATTCCCTAAATGGGTTAGAACTGTTTTGTTTCTTGGTTAACAAGATGCCTGACAAGGGACTTGATATTCAATACGTAAAACAAAAGAAATGATTCATTTGGACAGAATATATATATTTTGCATGTTGCTTTTGGTTTGATTTACTGCCCCTGATAATGATAAGCTTTAAGCATGTGGGAGTACTCATATATATATTTTCAGTCCTTCATAAGGAGATATTATTACCAAAAAATTGTTCAGCAAATATTATTAACATTAAGAATCTGATTAGAGTGCCACAGCATTGGGAAACACAGTCACTACAAACCTTTCCTCCGTTTCTTCTAGGCGGAGGCAGACTTGAGAAAGGCCCAGGCGGACTTTGACAGGCAGGCCGAAATTACGAAACTGCTTCTGGAAGGTGTCAGGTGAGTGTCTGTGAGCTAATGGAGCCTATTATCATTATTATTATGTAGAGGCATATTTATTGTCATGATTATGATATAGAGGAACTATATGTTCTGTTATGTTATTTTATTATGGTATAGAGGCATTATCTCTTTTGTCAGTATTATGATAGAGGGATTATATCCTTGTAATGAGAGATATTATGTAATTCCCAAAGCCTAATGAGACAAATATTAGTATTTGAAAGTGTTATCTTATTCAGTGGAATAATAATATGTTTTTCCTCTTCAGATCTTCGCAAGCTGCCCACTTGCGCCACCTGAATGAATTGGTTGAGGCGCAGGTGCGGTATTATGAAGAATCCCACAAAGTGATGAT
>NC_051390.1:6410418-6420418 GCF_015228065.2 Penaeus monodon | reverse complement strand
GAACTGAGATTGGAAGTGTGAATGCCATTTATGTGTGTTTATGTTTGTATGGTTGTATGTATATCTGTATATTCATATATTTATATTCATATATATTTCATATTCATATTTATATAGAAATGTACATATGCTTATACTAATACTCATATATACACATGTATTCATATATGAACAAGTGTTGTTAGTGGGACAAAGGGGTTAAGGAATAGCAAGTTTGGAACTAACTGTTGCAGTTATGATGCTTGTTGGCTTTTTTGATAATATTATCATATATTAATGCCAGAAAATTGAGTGTTGTAAAGGGAATGTAAGGTTTCAGTTTTTTCATATGCTTTTACTTTTACTTTTTTTTTGTTTTTCTTTTACCTTTTTTTGTGTGTAGTCTGAAGTGTGTATAGGGGATTTTATAGTGTCCAAAAGTTCATATCATAAAACAACAACAAAACTATTTTAAATATTTATGACAAATTTGGTCATCCTGGATAAATGTGCCCCTGTGTATTTCTGATGCCTTTGATATTTTTCTGAATTAATTTACCAATGTGAGAAGATAATTGAAAGTGAGAATACCACAGCATAAGCAAACACTCATTGTTCTAAATCAGTAGCTGCTTGCCATTTTGAGAACATGAAGAGGAAGGAGCTTAGCAGATATGCTAGACTACGCTGCAAAATATGCTCCGGAGAGATAGTTATGTAGATTTCGTTTTTGGACTTTCTGCCTTAATGTGGTGTAGTGTGTAAAATATTGAAGAAATGTTGTGCTGTTGATGTGGATGTTGAATTTGGGGGGGGGGGGAGGTTGAAGAAGTGTATCCTTGTGTTGATAGTCTGTTTATTTGTGTTTTTTCATGCAAGTTAGATGAAAAAAATCAAATGTATTAGTGTTTGTGGCTTTGGAGTCAGTAGTTAGATAAGAGGTAGATGTAGTGTTGATCTTGAAGTAGTCCTAAAATAAATTCCCTTATCATGATGAATAATGAATCATGGCACAATTGCTGCTTAGCTGCTATGTGATTCGTTTATTGTTACATTTCAGCTGAAAGGTGTTTTTGATCGACTTTATTATGCTGGGTGTTATTGTTCATTAGATTTGAATTGTTGTATTGCTGAGATTGAAATCCTTGTTATTCATTCATTTTTTGTTGTCATTGGTGAATTTTCATGGAGAAAATCTCGTCATGCAACAGTGAGGCTGCAGATTGTAAATATTCAGCTGACATAATACACAATACCTCTTTCTTTGGGTGAACAGAGGTACTTGTATTGTACCTTTAAGAAACCAATAGAAAGAATGCATAATAGATTTCTCTTTGATACTAGATCTGTGGCAGGATACCCTTTCAGTGTGCATGGCATATAATGATGCGATATTGCAGTTGGGTCCAATATGAATGACATGTAGTGATGCCACAGCCAATTGCTGAGGGAATTTGTTTTTCACTACCAAGTTCCATAGCACCCTTGGGCTGCATTTGGGAGATATGCCTGGCAGAAATTGACCCAAATATTTAATTTATTGTTACCACTGAAAATGAAAGGCAAGGAGACAAGCAAACAACCCATGCTGTATGTTAAATCAGCTAAACTAGCCAGTCCAGCAAACAGCCATTGTGAGATATCGAGCCTGTTTCGAGGGCCATCCAGCTGTTAAGGAGTACTGTACTGAATGGGTTAAGTTGTGTAATGATCATGATCAGTATTAATTCCTATTGGATGGTCATCAGTATGCTTACTGCTAAGGAGTACTGTATTTGCCGGGTGTGGGCTTAAACTGATGATGGCTTTGACAAACCCAGGAAGGGACCAACATTGCCACTGGGGGGAATTTCATCCTCGGTCCCCCCCCCCCCCTCTCCCCAAGTATATCCCTCCCCCATTCCCCATTTTTCCCACTTGACATGATGGGTCAACTCCAAACCCATCGCTGCTGCTCTTCAAGGTAAGGATAATGATGATTAGTAATGTGTTCATTTGGTGTAATGCACATACTCCTTTTTTTTCTTCTTTGAGATTCTAACTGCATTTTTTTTTTTTTTTTTTTTCAAAGGTAATCGGCTATCATGAGGAATCTTAATTCCGACCTGATAACCCCAGGCCATCAGTGAAGGAGCCACACCTGATGGCCCTGGACGTTCCGCTGACCTTCCCAAATTTGG
Organism: Penaeus monodon; assembly: GCF_015228065.2. Lineage (NCBI taxonomy): Eukaryota > Metazoa > Arthropoda > Malacostraca > Decapoda > Penaeidae > Penaeus > Penaeus monodon. Next base: position 6,418,259 of record NC_051390.1, on the reverse strand, counting down.
AGACTGACTGGGATATGGAAGACTCCAATGACTCTGAATGGGATATGGAGGACCATGACAACTCTGATGATGATGCTGACTTCATGCCAGAGAAAGCATCTGAGAGCAATGCCGAGTGGGAGGAGGTGGACTACTCATGACTGCTCATGACAAATCTATCGACTCCGATGAGCCACTCTCATCTGTAGCGCATCATCTTACTAACTGGAACATTCCAGGGACTTCGGACTTTGTCTGGAAGAGGAAAAAGCCTTTCATGATTCGTCATGGGTTCAAGGCCATCCCAGGGGTCAAAGCCATCAACCTGGATGCCACCTCAACTGCTCAAAAGATTCTTGACACCTTGATGCTGGGGCTGTGGGAAACAATGGCAAGGGAAACCAATCAGTATGTGGAGGCTGTTCACCCTGTCTTCTCACACGAGTCTTTGGGAGAACACGACTGTGGAGGAGCTGCAGCTGTTCATTGGCCTCTGTATGCTCATGGGCCTGCAGCTACTGATCGAGAAACCAATTGATTTCCTCCCCTGTCTTTGCTGAGAAAATGTTGTGAGACTGTTTTGATGCATTGCAGTTCTTCATCCATTTTTCAGACAACTGGCTGACACTGACCTTTTGTCAAAGCAATAGACCCTTGACAAGACTTTCAAGACGGTCTACATCCCAGGGCAGAAGATTGTGGTTGATGAGTCACTGAGGGCTTACAGAGGATGTCACCATGTGATTCAGTTTAACCTAACAAATAGGGCACGTCTGTATGAGAGTGATGGTATTGGTGTTGGCTATTTACATGGGCCAGGACCACAGAAACATGCCTACCAGCATGAAGGCCATCTTTGGCCATATGAACCATGCCTGTTTCTTTAAGCAGGGTTATGAGCTGTACCTGACAGTTGGTACGGTACAGTTTGCCAACCCTCTTCCACTACCTGCAGTTGAGGAAGACCAATGCTGTGGGAACAATTCAGCTGAACTGTAAGTTCATGCTGACGGACCCTAAAGTGAGCGCCCACAGCGATGTCAACTTCCAGATTTCAGCATCAGGGATGTTGGCCATGTCATGGATGGATCGAGAGCAAGTGAACAGGCTTTCACCCTGACATGGTGGACCTGCCCCTTAAATTCCATGGTTAAAGTCAGGAGGAAGCCCCAGGCTGTCCTCACCTACAATGAGGGAATGAAGGGGTCGACTTATCAGTCTAGTTGGCATTGGCCTACTCCATCACTAGGTTGAGCAATAAGTGGTATCAGAATGTCTTTTACCACTTGCTCGACATAGTGGTGGTGAATGCCTATGTGGTTCACAGGTTGTTGGTGAGACCCTCTCTTAGTTAAGAGTTTTTTCTTGAGCTGAAAGCAGACCTCCTTCATCAAACTCCAGCCTACAGGAGAAGGGGCACCCTAGGACGCCTCTGGTTGCCTCCCCATCACCTCCCTGCGCCAGAACTCCCAGTAGCAGCGCCAGGAAACAGTAACAGCAGGTACCTCAGGACCACATACTGGAGTTCATTCCAGGATGCAAGTTCTGTTACTGCCGCATGTAGCCACAATTCCAGGAAAGATATATGCTACAGGTGTGTCCAGTTTGATGTCTCTCTCTGCACCGCTGATTGTTTCAATATGTTGCACAGCAACAGGTGGTGAGAGGCTACCAAAGTAAAGCATCAACACCACTGGCAGCAGCAGGGTTCAACTGCCATGCAGTAGGTTATTGCCACCTCCAGTAGGAGCAGGCTATTGCCACCTCCAGTAGGAGCAGGCTATCTCCACTTCCGATAGCAGCAGCCAATCACCAACTGCAGTAGCAGCAGTCTATCATTAGCTGTGGTAGCAATGGGCTATCACCACCTACAGTAGCAGCAGACTATCACTACTTTGGTAGCAGCAGGCTTTAACCACCTGCAGTAGCAGCAAGCTATCATCACCTTGGTAGCATCAGGTTACCATCAAAACCTCTAGGAGTGGCAGGCTACCTCTCCCACCAGTAGCAATTGAATAAACAATAACAACAAAAATATGTATGATTTCATCGCCCATTTCATAATTAGAATGTATAATTTTTGACAAGCCATAAAACCATAATTGATGTCCACCTTTTCACACAAACATGATTTTCAAGAGTTCGAAATCTGAATTACAAGATCAGCATAAAAATATCCGGACAAGCAAAGTCACTTTGCATTCACACAGCTCCAGAATTGGCCTTTTCAATAGCCTTGAAAATAACAGGATATTTCTCAAATTTTTGTAAAATGTATGGTCGGATTGACAGAAATACCCACACTGTGTGAGATAAGCACACTCGCAGAGTGGTGGCATCCTGACACAGTGTGTTAGGTCTTGGTGGATTTGCCCACACTGGGTAGGGCCGTGAAAGAAGCAGGACCTGGTTCATAAAAAAAAAAAATTGCCAGTCTACTTTTATTTTACTCTTCATTTAAATTTCAAAGTTGTGTTGGGGCTTTATGGAGTTTACTTTGTGTCTCTGCCTTATATAAAGATTGATATGGACTTAAATCTAGTGTCATCTTGGGAGTCTGAACATATATGGGATGAAGTGAAGATGCATTCAAAACTTTGACTGTATGTGGGTTAGAATATCTGTCAGCAAAATGGGAAATTTTTTGGAACCAGAGCTTTTAGCATGATATCTTAGTAGTTGTGTATATATATATATATATATATATATATATATATATATATATATATATATATATATATATATATATATATATATATATATATATATATATTCTTTGTAGTAGTGACAACATACAAGGAACGAGTTAACTGTCTGAATTTCCAAGGGTACAACATGGCCTTCCAATGTCTTCTGAGTCAGTGTTGGACCAACAAACATTAATTGAAACTTATGTAGTCATGTTAACCCTTTTCCAATGGGTGGCATGTACATACATGCCATGGCATGCCTGGGCTATTTGCCAGTGGCATGTACGTACATGCCATGGTGTATGTATGGCCATGCCATGAGTTTTTTTTTTTTACAATTACGGCAAAATATTATTTTTTTTGCCACTGAAAATGTGATTAAGTAGTTTTTAACACTTTTTCTCATTTTTCCTATACTATGCATTTCATAAAGGCTTCTCGGTCTTCCAAGGTTTGCGTAAAAAAAAAATTACGTTGGTAATCGACTACATTGGCCAGAGATATTATATAGTATTCACGAAGTGATGATGTAAAACCACGTGAAAATACCGATATGTATTTTGGTAAAAAAAAAAAAAAAAAAATCACGTATTTATAAAAACACTGAACATGAAATTATATCTATATGGAAGTGATAATATAAAACTGTTGAAACTAAAGTTTATCTTATAAAAAATACAACAAAACCTACGGTTTCAACTCCATGATACCACACACTGCTTATTTTAACTATGAATACTACCCGTCGGGAAAGGGTTAAAGATGTTGCCTGGTTATGAAGTGACTCCCTTTATCTGAAGTAATAGGTGTCAATACAGAGTTGACACTTAGTTTATTGGGCATTTGTTTATCAGTGGCTTTGGAAAATACATTTTTCAAAACTTAGCTCATTTAAGATCACCGTCCACATTAAAAAAAAAGTTAAATGCAAATTAAAACAGTGGCTTACGCTAGAACATCAACACAATACAGAACTTTAGTTTTCACAACAAATTGCTCTTTTTCTTTTATCTAGGGCATGGAATCAGGAATACATTAGGTAACATGGTAATCCCAATATCAAAGTACTGCATGGTAGTCGAGCCTAGGCTTCATTGGCCTGTAGAAATGAAGGAAAGGAGAGCCAATATGGGGGAGAGGGTTCATGTTACTTGGTGTAAAGTAACATAAGTAGGAGGGATGTTTATTAAGAAAAAAACAACTGTGGTGCTAGTATTATGATTTTTGAAGAGTTATATAATGAAAATTCCAGTTCCAAGTTGATTACTTAGGAATGACTGCATTTTTATAACATAGCTATCAAAAAAGGGAGCAAGATTAAGAAGAAAATTTGTGCTACCACATACGTGGTTATATGATCATAAAAGAAAAGTATACCAAAACTCAATAAAAAAGAAATTATTTAGTTATTTATTAAAGGTGTAATTGAACATACAGTGTGAATGATAAACAGTAGCGGCATCTTCATCATCATTCATGCATTTCTGTATTCACTCCAGCTATGGCAGGGGCCAAATTTCAGCAGAATATAATAGATATGCACGAAGAAGCAGGTAGAAATGCCTTATGTGTGATTGAAAGTTCTCAGAAACGGTATATGCAGCAGATAGGGCCACCAAACATTAGTGGGAGATCCTTGTTGGTAACTAGGAAATTTGAAAGTACTTCTGTAAAACTGATTGAACCAGACAACTAAGTTTTAGAATTTTTTCAAAGTCAACCAGTACACTATGATTTTAAAAACAGATGAATAGATATGTGATGTGTGTGTGTGTAGTATTTAGCCACATAGATGGCTTGCTATTGTCTGTTTTGAACTTTCCAAACAGGGTAATTAGATCACTTCTCCAGAGTTAAGGCTCTGTGTTTGATTTATTCAATTATTACCTGATTTCACAAATGGTAGTTGCTTGTCAGTTTTATCTCGGAGGTCAGGTTGGTTGTGTTTCTTGGCTATGTAATAACACCTGTTAACAACTGTTCCATAAGAGTGTTTCTTAAGTGGAACTTTTCAAGGTAATTTTCATACAATCACCTATACCTGCTAAAAATTCTCATATGTGTTATGCCTATGCTTGATATTGGTCTGGCTATAAGTGTTCTGGGGTATCATCAAGAGTCATTGTTCTTGCTGTAAAGGATCTCTCAGGCTTGGCTACAAGCTCCATGTACTAGCTACTGTTTTTGCTAATTGCCTTAAATAGAGCCAGTTTCCATTGCTTGTACCTCATAGCTTGCTATTTTTATTTTACTCATTGATGAAGTTCAGTGACTCATGAGGGTCTTGGGAGTATTTTTGTAAAATTATATTTTCTGAATTTACTAGGTTTTGCAAAAAATATAAAATGAGAGAAAAGAGTTTGTCACCAAATTTATGGAAAGGGAAGCTTGATGTGAAAGGTTTCCTGTTTGGTGGTATAAGTGACTGCACTGTTGTCACTGCAGATGTCAAGGGTATTTTAACAGAGTACTGTTTACCATTTACACTTTGTTCTGCCTGGCAAGTAACATGTTAACAATCTCTTTGACATATATGATGTAATAAAGCCATTCATATATGCTCATCAGCTTCAGCACCAAATTAGGCACCGTGATAGAGCCCTGTGTTCTGTGTACATCTCCTGCCCTGTCAGAAAATTGTGGCAGATATATCTAATATCACTAAAATTATTCAAGCTAAAATGCTACACTTCTGTTACTATTGCCACATTATTGCAATAGTAAGGATATAAGAGGGATGTAGTTATTTTTGAAGAGACTGAGGAGCATTAGTCTTTGAACTCATTAAAGAGTGATTAATGTGCATATTTATGTTCTGGTATACAAGTATGGTTGTATATACTTTATATAGTATAGATTGTATACTGCATATATTATATATATATATATATATATATATATATATATATATATATATATAATATATATATATATATATATATATATATATATATATTTTATATATATATATATATATAATATATATATATATATATATATATATATATATATATATATATTTATATATATATATATATATTTTTTATTTATATTTATATTATATTATATATATGTATATCATATATATTGTATATACACTCTACACCATAGTAACATTTGTGGCAGACAAATGTCCCCAGCGAGACATTCACATTGTACTGGGAGACTTCAATACGGTATCTGTCTGTGATCCAGCTGGCTACAAGATGTCTGTTGGTCCCCATGGCTTGGGGGCTGATCTCAAGGAGGTAGAACACATTCTTATCAGCACTTGCTGGAGGATCCTTCAGTACTGCAAGGATTACTGGAGTGCTTAGTTCTGTGGCACTGACCATGGACTGGTTGTGGCTACCCTTCAGGCCCACTTCAAAACTTCCTGTCTCTTTAGTGGCCACTCCAGAGTGTTTCAATTGGACTGATTGAGTGTAGAGTCTGCCCAGAGGTTCACCACGGCAGTCTCTGACTGGTTCACAGAGCTCAAAAAGCTGATGGACTCAGTAGCTCTGTGGGAGCCCTTTAAGCATGAAATACTCGATGCAATGCAGGATTCCATTGGCGAATGCTTGAGGGCATGGCAGAATGTCATCTCACTGGGGACATTGAAGGCCACAGATGTGTGTTGCGTGGCTTGACTGAATGGCGATCAGGATTTGTGGCATTCTTTGGTGCGCAGGGCTTGTAGACTGTTGAGAAAGGACAAAGAACAGTTGATCAGGACTCTTGTTGAGGAGGCTGAAGACCATTTCTTAGTAAATGACCTTCATCCTGCCTACCAGGCCCAGAGAAATCTGAACTGCAAACCCCTTTTGCAGATGACTGCAGTCCGATCAGTAGATAAACTGATTATCTCAGATCATGTTGGGGTTCGTAAATGTTGGACTGAGTATTTTGAGCAGCTGTACTAGGTGGACCCTCCATCAGTTAGTCTGGACACAAGTGTTGTCACATTCCCTGTGTCAGACCCACCCATCATTGAGGAACCTCTTACCCTGAGATTAGGGATCTCTAAGCTGAAGGGTGGGAAAGCTGCATTCATATGTGATATCCCTGCTGAACTGCTAAAGGCTGGGGTGAACCTGTGGCATGAGGCTTGCACAAAGTCTTGGCTGCCATCTGGGAGTCTGATTCCATTCCCCCTGGCCTGTTGAGGAGTATGATCATCCCTCTTTGGAAGGAGAAAGGGGGTCGATGGGACTGCAGCAACTACTGTGATATCACACTGCTCTGTATACCAGGCTAGGTTTTTGCCAATACATTCATCTGAAATAGATCTGTGACCACCCAAGACACTAGAGACCAGAGCAATCTTATTTCACGCCTGGAATGTCCAGGCATTTGACTTGGTGCATCATGAATTGCTATGGGAGATCCTGAGACTTAGGGGAATTTAGACTCGGACTTTTGGTTTTATAGCAAGCTTATATACTGGTACTGAAAATGCTTTAAAATATTGTTGGGACCTGTTAAGCTTCTTTTCTGTTAACTCATGAGTGAGGCAAAGCTGTGTTCTTGCACCAACACTTTCACCACGTGCATGGACTGGATAATGGGGAGAGTTACTATCCAAAGTTACTGCAGAGCAACACTGCTGCTGATGTTGCTATCCTATCTGAGTCTCTGGAATCTCTGTAGGCTCTTGATGCATTTAGCAGTGAGGTGAAGCCTTTGGCCAATAGGCCTCCAGGACTAAGACCAAGATTCGGGATTTTGGGGACTATTAGGGGAACCAGTTGAGTCAATGCATGTTTGCGGTGAGGATGTTGAAATCACAGAGAGCTTTACATACCTTGGTAGTCCATGTCTCCTGGCTGTCGGACCAGGTAGTCAGTAGACAGATTGGTCTGGCAACAGGAGGCATGAACTATGATAACAAGAGCATTTGGAGATGTCAGAAGGAGCAAAGTTATTTCTTCAAGGCCTTGATACTGCCAGTTTTGCTTTATGGAAATGCAATCTGGATGCTATCTAGTGCCATGGAGTCTTGTCTTGATGCTTTTTGTAACGAGTCCCTATTCTGGATCATGGGGTACAGATGGCAGGACCATGCTTCCAACTGATGGCTACACTGTAAGACTGGCATAGGACCTGTTACTTGCATAATCTGGGACTGCTAACTCAGGCTATAGACACCTAGCTTGTTGCCCTGCAGATGACCCGGCTCATCAGGTTGTC
>NC_051390.1:6392918-6405418 GCF_015228065.2 Penaeus monodon | reverse complement strand
TGCATGCATAGGTGCAAGTGTGTGTGAGTGTGAGTGTCAGGGTCAGGGTCAGGGCGAGTGTGAACATGTGTGTGAGTGTGTGAGAGTAAGGTGAGGGTGAGTGTGAGCTTGAGTTTTGAGTATGAGTAAGTGTGAACACGTGTGTGCGTGTGTGAGACTGAGACTGAGTTTGAGTGGGAATCAGTATGTGTGTTACATGCCTACTACAAGAAATTATAGTGATTCTTACTGTTACTGTTACCATGATTATGGAAACTGAATAATGGAGCCTACAGTATGTTAGTTATGATCTCATCTCCTCTCAGTGTAATGAACACGTTTCTTTTAGGTACTTTTTAGACCCTTCTCTATGCAATATATTTAGTCAAGAAACATATTGTTACCATTGTTGATATGTATTTAAGTAGTAATAAGCTTCCCCTGAAGTATGTTATTTGGTCTTTAGTTCTGTTTTCAATTTTGTTTTTCTTGTAGACCAGAGAATTTTGTATGATATTGATAGGAAGCTAGGGAAGAATACTGTTACTAAATTTTTGAGATGGCAGGGGATAGGGTAAAAGTATTATTTTTATACACAATGTGTATGCAATCATACTTATATGTGCATGCATGTGTGTGCACATGCACACGCACACGCACTCGCACACGCACATGCGTACACACACACACACACACACACACACACACACACACACACACACACATATACATATACATATACTTATACATACACATATACATACACACATACACACACATATACATATACACATACATACGCACATATACATGCACATATACATGCACACATACATACACATACATACACATACATACATACATACATACACACACACACACACACACACACACACACACACACACACACACACACACACACACACACACACACACACACACACACACACACACACACACATACACACACACACAAAAAAAAAAAAAAAAAAAAAAAATCAGGTAGAGAATGACAATGAGAAAATGTTGAAGGCGATGATTTGCGTTGTTTTTACTGATAGTTTTAGGTGTGCAGTTGAAGTCCATGCAGTATTATTTTGATTAAAACATTCTTATGTTCACATGTCGTGAATGAAAATAGTAACATTGATTGACTGTCAGAAATACCTGTTAGAGATATATTTATTGCTTAATCTTTATAGAAAAATGTGTTAAAGTTTTGTCAGAAGCTCCAGAAAATATTTTGTGAGGAGTGATTATAGAGAAGAAAATATAAAAATTTTAGGTGTTCAAAGTTTGTACATTATGATTTGAAAACCCTGACAGCTATATTTTTTCGTATTTTTAAAGTTCACCATACTGTTTGTTAATATGCATTGTTTTGGGAAATTGAATATCTAGTGGAAAATTGAACTTTGTGTTTATCATATCATTTGCACTGAATTAGATTTTATTAAAAGAAAAAAAGATAATTTATACTTACTTTGCAGTATTTGGACCAGAAAGTTAATAGAATGAAGTCAGTTCCTTGCTGTAGTACTGATTTGAATGAGTATAAAAGATTGTTAAATACTTTCTTTTATTTCATGAAAATTGAAAAGCTAATAGCAAAAAAATAGATCGAGAATGTAATCAGTATCTGATATGTTTAAGAGGAAATATTACAAGTCTGGATAAAATTTCACATGCAGGCTACTCAGCTTAAAATATAGTTAATAAGCAAAGGGTAATAAGTTATATGTTCCTTTAGAGAGGAAATGTTATGTGTCATGGCCATCTCATGTATATATTTTTTTCTTCATATGATTTTTTTAGAGAATTTTTATCTTTTTAGTGCATGGATATATAAATGAAAAACAGAAGGTAAATGTCAATGTGATTTTATTACCTCTCATGCAATGAATACCTGAGTATATTCATAATAAATAAATTCTCAGTATTCTCTGTGTTTATAACCCAATGAACTGTTAATTAAGTATTTAGAAATCCTATGTTTATTATCTATGCTCATCAGAGGGATTTGAGAGGGGAAGTAACTGAAAAAGTCTATATTTTAATACTACTGAAAGAAAAGTAGACCTGAACCAATTCTCACTTTAACAGATGAATTATTGCACCATTAATAGTATATGTCTGTTTTGTGAAAGATGTTTTTTTTTGTTTTGTTTATGGTTGTTTGTGTGTGTATTTGTCTTTGTGTTTGTCCTAGGGTTTGCACTTACATATAAGTGGGTGTGAGTCTGAGTTCAAAATAAGTGTGCATGTGAATATGTGTGCAAAGCTGAATGTGGGAGTGAGAGTGAGTGTGAGTGTGAATGTGTGTGTGAGAATGAGTGTGTGAGTGTGAGCATGTATGCTAGAACTAAAACTATTGAGAGAGAGACAGACCCATGATAGGATTTTTTCACCATGTAAGTTATATGATTGTCCTCCTAGACTTTTCTGCCAAGATGAAAGACTGGTAACTACATCAACACAGTAGTGATATCCGGAATTGCACATAATGTCATGTTATAGTATGAGTTGCTATTGATTTTTGACGCAATTGTTTCAGTGATACATCCTGATTAGCTATTCTCAGAAATCATTAACCCATTGCCACTTGTGCTTTTAGTTTTTCTTATTATGTCTACACATAGATGACTCTACTAGTCCTTAGATATTAAAGAGTCAATTACTAGTTTTTAATATCTCCTCAGATTTCCATCTTCCTTGATTTTTGGAAATATTATTTTTTGTTTTGTATTGTTTTTAGTATTGTTAATAATATAATGATTATAATATTAATGATAATAAGAATATTATCAATTTTGATAGCATTAGAACAAAATTCTTTCTTTTTGAAAATTCAAGGAAGGAGGAAATTGGAGGTGAAGTCACGTAGGTTTACGAATTGACTTCTTGGTGGCTGAGCACTTTTAGAGCCATCTGTGTTTTGAGACAAATTATGAAACAAAACTACAGTGGACAGTACTTTTTCCCTGATGGCAATGTGGATTAACTTATTCTGACCCTTTTTTTTTTTTTTTAAGAAAAAGTAATGATAAGCATGAATAAAAAACAAGCACAAATCAAAGAATGTTAATATTGAGAGAAATGACATGACTTCATGTTGAAATTTACTGATGCGTGTATTTCCAATCATTTTTAGGTATATTCTTAAATTAAATCCAATATTGAGAGTATAAGGGATTATTCAAATAACATTTATTTACATGTATACACAGAGAGACAAACATATTTAACCATACAAGCGTTATATGCAGAAAACAATTTTATCAGCTTAAACACACAAATTGATTTTGTAATAAGCAAACCAATGATATATTTGCTTATTTATGGATATATATATTTTTAGTGATACTTCATTTATTTATAGATTACCATTAATTATGGAAAGTTCTCTATTTTTATATTATTTATGGCTGTAGGATTGAAAAATTATATTTATGTTTATGAATGATAATATTCAAAGTGTTTTCAAAGTTTATCTTATACTGTTATAACTCAGTATTCATACTGGTATTTAAAATAGTTGCATTCCAGAATTTCAGTAAATACTGTATTTAGAGTTCAGAAATAACTCATATACAACTCTTGGCATTACATGAATACAAGTAATGGATTAATCTGATTATTAAGTTATTAAAGACTGAAGTGGACAAACATTCACGAATCAGCATCAGTGAGTAAAGTCATGAATTGAAGCCTTTGATATCAGAACCAATAATCTGGACACTTTGTTAGTGTTTTTTTCGTAGGTTATTGGCTCACTCTTGCTTGCTCTTAGAATCTGCCATGGATAACCTTTTTTATTATTTTTGTGTTCCTATTTTGTGGTGTTACAAGAGCTGGATTTTAATTTCTTCCTCCTTTTGGCAGCCATTATAACAATTTCCTAATTCCAGCCATTTAGGAGTTTATTTAATGACTCCACTCCCATGAAACAAGAATTGAGATGGTTATGAACAGTTCTGAAGGAAATGCTCTTTTTTTACTTTTATAGATGGAGTTGTAGAGCTTAGCAAGGACACCTGGCAGTCAGTTATCAGAGAAACTAATATCCCTTAAGTAGCATATATTGTCAATATTGTTTTTGCTTGTTTTTTAATAATTTTTTTTTAGTTTTCTAATTTCTTACTTTTGGTAATGCTTTGGTGTTATTCCTGTACTGTAGCCTCTCCCTGATACCCGATGCCACTGTTGGTTCTGCTGTTGTCCCTCCCACTACAACAACAGCGACTAGCAATGCTTCGGCTCCCACACTTACGTCATCTGGCACTACCGTTGGTGTGGACGGAGAAGCTAAGAGTGTTGACGAAGGAGGCCCTTGGAGACGAGCGAAGGTGGTGTGTGACTATGATGCCACCAGCAAGGATGAAATGAGTCTGATGATGAATGAGGTGAGGTTTCTTTTTCCCTTCCTGTGTAAATCATTGCTATACAAATTCATGAAGAGCATCATTTGTGAGTCAATGTAGTGTATATCCTAATAAGAAATCTATATGAATGTAGTATAAAGTCTTGCAAAAAAATCTACGGAAAGTGGATAGTATACCGAGGAATCTATTTGAATTATTGCTAACTGTAAAACCTTGCAAAAAATGTATAGGTCATCATTGTATAGATTCAAGAATAAAATCATTTGAGCATCTTGCAAGGTATAGTAAAGAACCTTTTGAAATCTATTGTGAAAGTTCAGCAAAGAACCTGTGTAACGTGTATAGTATAGCAAGGAATTTGTATGAATCATGGCACTCTTTAAGGTCTGGCAAAGAATATGTAAGAAGTCAATATAGTTTTTAGAATCGAGCAAGAAAACATTTTGCTGCTTAAAACTTAGTAGTGACTATTCCTCCAGGTTGTCATGTACAGCAGCAAGGACGGAGAGTTGGCCGACTTCGTAATGGCAAAGCGTGGAACCCAGACTGGCCGCGTTCCCAGTGCTTACCTTGAGCCCATGGACGACTGAGAATTAACCACAGTCGAACTCTGTTAATTCCCTTTCAACAGACCATGAGCAAATGGCGGCATTTATAACATAGGTCTTCGCTAATTTAAAGACTGTTAGGGGATTTAAGTTATTTGCCTGCTTGCTTGCTTCTTTATTTGAGGAAGTTGGTTAACAGAGTTTGACTGAGGTTTCCCAAAGGTTTCCCTGATACCACCTAATTTCTCTTTATGCTGAAAGAAATCATGCATGTGATTATCTGTACTGTTTATATAACAATCTTAATCACTTGATAAATTTCTTAATATGACTGTCTTTCAATACTTTATCTTTGTCTTATTCATAATCTCTTTGTGGTGCTTTGGTGCTGTCAGGATGTGATGTTTCTTTCATGTATTACACATAATTGTAAGGGAAGGAAAGATACAAGATTTTGTACCTGTATTAATAGTAGCAGTAATGAATTTTTCATCCTTTTGGCTGGGTTTAGATTTTTTGTATTTTTTTAGTGTGTTTTCAAATCTTGCTTTGGGAATTGAGTGTAGTTTAGTTTAATTCACCCTTTTTTTATATAAACATTTCCAAAGAATAGCAGGTAGCAGAGAGATATTAGAGTAAAAGGCATTTTATATGGCTGAGTGCTAGAGATTTATCTTGTAAATAGATAGCGTAAATAGCCTAGTCACAGGGAGAAAATGTTTATCATCCTGTATTCACTATTACTTTATTTCTTGGTTCTTTCTTAGTTTGTTGGTTTGAGTTACAAGTTCCTATTTTGTCTATCACTCTTTACTTTTCACATATTTAACACAAGGACAAAATCAAACGGCGCATCCCCTCCCTGAAGTAATGTCTTAAATACAATCTTCATACAAGTGTATAATACAAGTAGAAGAGGATAATTCTTTCCTCTTTTTTTTTCAATGTTTTTAGTGGCATTCATGGTTTAGAGTGAAAAGCACTGAAAGGTCACAGTACACCTTCAGATAAAAGTATATACAGTATCTGTTAATTATGATGATTTCAGAAGTACTTGTGAAAGATGGAAGTTGGATGGAGATTTGAGCTTTATTTCTTCTTTTACAATGTCCAGGTCTTTCTCGCCCTTTTTTTTCTCTTAGGATATTGTATCACTTAATCCGCTGATGCTGGGAAGGCATATATATAGATGCCTTGTTTGCTCTGATTTTAGCTTATTAATTTTCTTAACTCATATATGGTGTAACAAGTGCTGAGTCATCAAGGAATCAATTACTATGCCTACCTGTTCTTACCTGTTTAGCTAATTTCCCCAAATTTTTTGAAAGAAGATTTTAAACTTTTTCATATTATTTTGTCAATAATATTGTTATAATAATAATAGTAATGTCAGTAATCATGATAATAGTAATAGAACAAAACCACTTTTTGGAAGATTCAAAGAATGGGGTTAATCTATGAGCTTACATAAGCCTTATAATTGATGTCTTGCTGACTTTGTGCTTGTGAAGCCACTTGTGTTTAAGCAAAATTGACAAAACACAACTACAGTGGTCAGTGCATATACCTGGTACCAGTAGATTAAAACAAATAGTATAACTTGGGATTAAAGAACTTTTAGCTCGAGGGACTAGGAATTGTTATTAGTGCTGGGAAATGTTTAGAGAAAAATATATTGTTAGTACTTATTATATCTTTGTTTTATGAGAAAAAATATATTTCACAGTTGTTGAATGTAGTGTTTTTGTTTGTTTGTTCAATTTTTTTCAAGCTTCAGAAAAATTAAGAATTAGAAAAAAGAACACCGAGTAAAGGAACAGGTAGATTAATGTATATTATATATACATTGGAACAGAACACACACACACACACACACACACACACACACACACACACACACACACACACACACACACACACACACACACACACACACACACACACACACACACACACACACACACACACACACACACACACACACACACACTTTTTTTTTTTAGTATTTCCATGGACCACTTCCATATTATGGAAATCATAGATAAGGACAATTCATTATCAGTTATGATAAATAATATTAATCTAGCTGATGTGATATGGAGTGATAAGTGAACTCGTCATGGCCATAAATTTACACTGCATGATGATTGGTCTAAAAATATTTCATGTTCATTGGATTTTGCCGAGGAGGCCCTTTGAGTAAACATTAGTGAACTTGAAATCATCACCAAATGTTAGATTGAAATGGTAGCGTAAAAGTGCATCCTCTTTGTAGAGTCTAGTACAACTTATAGTAAAAGCCATTTCTTGTGCAATTATACAGTATTCTTTACATTGCTGTCTGCAATTGACTTTGTGCTTGTGGCTGCATAAGATGAATGACATTGAATGAAAATGAATTAATGAATGAAGATGAACAAAGAACACGTAGAAAGTGCTTTAGGTTTTATGATATAATGATTAGATATTACACAACCCCATAGTGTTCCATACTCGTAGTATTCACATGGAAAAAAACAAATTATCGTAGAAATAGGAAGTACATACAAACTTTGATCTAGTTTTTTGTGCCTTAAAATGGAAAATGAATTAGCAGTATTTACTTTGAAAATAGCATTTTTTCCTTTTTTATGGACTGAATAACTTGTAGTAAGTATACACAGCATTTGCTTACAGGCATCGAGTGATTAAATATAGATTTATCTTTCCACACTGTGTGTATATAATCTATAAAATACCTACACAAGATATTAGAGATTATAGATATTAGTGAGCTTTCGTTAAACAGGTCAAAACATATGGTAACAATGATATTTATTATTTACTTCATGTCTGTTATGTTTTTTTGTCTTCTGTTTACCCAAATCTTTTATATTTTGTAATAAGTTACTCTTAGTTTCTCTATGTGTGGTATTAAAAGTATTATTTCTTTATTTTTTTCCTTTATCTTTATTTTCTTTGCGAGTAGTTGTATTTTCTGTGTTTGTGTATTTAAAGAGACTATGTGATGTGTTTATATGGTTGTGTAGGCAAGACTGTTATTATTATTTACCATCAAACAGTTTTTATTTTTTAAGTTTTGATGTGGCAAGAAACTAGCCTATTATGTAGCATAATAATGGTGAGATCTGATGTAATGAACTTATTTTTTGAAAAAAAGTTTTTGAAATTATAATACTTGATGTCTCTAGGATAATCAGTCAATGCTTCCAAAATAATAATATCTTAAGAAGCTTAGGATAAGGCGAGTATTTTTATGTAAAAAAAAAAAAATTCAGTGAAATAACATTTCTCAAATACCTGTTTAAGAAAATTTAAGGTTACTTTTCTAGATTCTTTTGTAAGTAATAGGAAATAAAAATCATTTCATCATTGTCTTACATAATAAAACAAATTGTTAAATGTTTTATCTCATATGTCTCTTGATTCTGAAAGATAAAGTTTATTTTCCCGTTTTATTTTTTCTTCCTCTTAGTATATTTGTGTGGATAATTACATAGCTGATGAGGAAAACCTTTTTTTATTAATTTTGTGCAAATTGAAACATTTGATTTAGCTGTTGTTATTAGAACTTTGATGATATGGAAGCCATTTAATATCTTTGTGAAAGAAATTTTGCTAGCTGAGAACATACAGACATACATAGACAGATACACACACCTGTACATGCACAAACCTGCACACACACACACACACACACACACACACACACACACACACACCACACACACACACACACACGCACACACACACCTGCACGCACACACACACCTGCACGCACACACACACCTGCACGCACACACACACCTGCACGCACACACACCACACACACAAACACACACCTGCACGCACACAAACACACACCTGCACGCACACAAACACACACCTGCACACACACACACACACACACACACACACACACACACACACACACACACACACACACACACACACACACACACACACAGAGGTATTTTCTTTAGGTAAATGCATGTTCACATAAAATATTCCACAAGGACCTTTAACTCAATGCAATAAATCGTTTAGTGCTAAGAAAAGGCAAAACTATTTAGTCATAGTTTGTCAGAATCTTATTGTTAGGTGTATTTCTGCACTTTGATAATTACTTGTAAATTTACCCTTTCAACTGTTTACATATACTTCTATAATCACTTCTATACTTTTGAAACATTGTTAATGTTATTACAATGCCCACTATAAGAGCAATCACTACTTTCTGCTAGAGTAGCAGTTGCAAGGAGCATTTCTTATCAATATATTACTGATATGCATTTTACTGTGTTTCCTTCACCTCTGACAGTATCATATGCTGGTATATGGTGCTTTTGATAGTACTTAACCCTAAGCCACTGGGAACAGCAGGTATGTACATGCCCACTATGAGTTTGATTTATTAATTGTTTTTACACACTGATGGCTCCACAAATACTAAGTCACCAATGAGCCAATTACGAGTATTATGATTTCTCTCCCCAATATACTCCAGGCATACCATAGCCAGCTCAGCCCCAGACCAACAGAACTGATGTTGGGAAACTGCCCTTGCCATTTACGAATAGGTTGCACATTCATCCTCAAGTCACACTCCAACCCACCTCTATGCTCCACATGCAGTGTTCCTCTTTCAGTCCCACATTTCCTACTATCCTGCCCCTTGAAGCCCATACTTTTGCTTTTCCTTACTTGTCCTCTCTTCCCCAACCTGTCCAGCATCTCCACAGAATTCCTTACCTTTTCAATTAACAGCATATATATCCTTCATTTGATATAATCACCCTTTGTCCTTAACTCTTCCCATTCTGTCAATCCTTATTATATCCCATTTACTCCCCCTCTTTCTATTCCTTTCACTACCATACTGCTGATACCCCTTCCTCAATGCCTATTATCACCAGTCCAGGTCATCCACTAAGTCATTACTCAACCTCCAGGAAACATTCCTTTCCTCCCAGCATCTTTACTTTATATACTATGCCCTCCTTGATTATTACTACTCTGTAGCTTTATTATCTATCTTTTTACTACACTCAACGCCAATCCCTCTTCCACAAGGCCCCGTTCTTCTACTAGGCCTACCTCTACAAATCTTTTGTTTAGCCCAGCCAAAAGGAGTCATTTCTTGTGATCCACTCTACAACCCTTACTCTAATAACACTCTACTCTTCCAACAAAGCCTGCAAAAACAATAAGACAAAGTTTCCTTCCACAGCCGCCTTATTAGTTACATCCGCATCCCAGGCTAAAGCATTATCAACTCTGAATTCACTGGCAAACCCATTCCTGTCCAACCTCATCCCTCTTTCAATACTTGTACTTGTACCCCCCTGCAAACTGACCTGTCTAAGACAAGGATTGGTCAGATTGTGGAGAAGTCTTACTCGCCTGCCTCGTGAACTATGGTGCGATATCAGTACAATACTACACCGTTCCCCCTTGAGGTCACTGTAAGTCATCCACCAATATTGCCAAGATTACTTTCCTTAGACATGACCCCCCTCCCTTGATGTTTATACTGGCGGAGAATGCCTCCCTGTCCGACGTCAATGTCACAACTTTTGGCGTCTGGGTCACCCTGCCAAACACTGCCGTTCCACAGCTCGATGACCTCCTTGTGCCCAATCTGCTGTGCACAGTCACGCACGTGTGTCAGTTGTGGTGGCTCCCATAATGTATAGGGGCTGCCCTATCTACAAGCTTAAGTGTGAGGTGGCAACTCTCAGATTCAAACTTGGCCTTACTTTACATTGGATCAGATAGGAAGCACGTCGCGAGATTTTTTCACTTACTCTCTACTATAGTGCTGCTCTCCACTCCACCCTTCCCCCTGCCTCCCAATCAAATTCTTATGCAGTTCTAAGTCCAGACACCCCAATCTCTACCAGTGCCTACACACAACCCTCGCCTTCCTCGCTCTACCCTTAGCAGACAATCTAAACGTTCCACATGATCTGCCACACCTCAGACCTCCTCAACCAAATCCAGTTCAGAAACTCTCGAGGACATTCAAAACTATCAAACCATGACCCAAATAACATGAGTACACCTCATATATATGATGGGCGATACCAGTGCAATTATTTAACGAGCACCTATGGAAAACGTAACAGATTTTGCAAAGTAAATAATAGAGAAATTACACCTGTTTTACCCATCACCCCGGCCAGTTATGTGTACACTTGCCAGTCACCTGATAGAAGATCGGACGTATATAAAGGTATGAATGAGAATAAATATCTTCACAATACAAGAGATGTATTTAACCGGTACATGGCACTATTCACGACAAGGGTATTTCTGACGAAGACACAATCGAAACCATTAAATACATCTCTTGTATTATGAAGATATTTATTCTCATTCATACCCATTATACATCTGTCAATATGAATACGGTTCATCAGATCGGACATACATCTTATGTACCAAAAGTACATTCTGTGAATCAAAATAATGAGTAAAATGCTTGGTATATGGGTAACTTTCCACATTCATACCAATTCTTTGAAAAAAGAGGGATACTTTAGAATGCACAAACAATCGAACAACTGCACTAACATCTCAATGCAGCAAAAGTCTCTTCTAAGATAATTAAAGGACGAACGGGTAATCTTCTGGAACAGCGTCGCATAACCGATCGCGACGATTTTGGTATCCATGAATTCCCCTCACCCTCTAGTACGAGTACACATATATGGCCCCGATAGCAGGGTAAGACATTGACGGTACCGGGGAAATTGCGGGGCAAATTATAAATAATATACACAGAATCAGTCACTATATTGTTTTATGTAATATAGTGACCCTGCCCAGGAAAACAAAAAAGAATCCCCTAGTATTCACGGCAGGGTAAAGCGCACGACCGACATGTGGGAGCGCTCGACGCCGTCTGTCCGACGCTCTATCCTGTCGTGAATATATAGAGGAATCTTTGTTTTCCTGGAAGGGGAAAAGACAATGTATTGATTGATTCTGTGTATATTGTTTATATTTTACCCGGCAGTTTCCCCGGTGCCTTTCATGCCCTTCCCTGCTACCGGGGTCAAGAATGTGGGGGTTTGGGGGTCCGGGTGGTCCGCGACATAATTTCCATATATCTGGGTAGTAAAGAAAGGGAGGAATTTATCGATACCAAAATCTTCGTAATCGGTTATGCCAGAAAATATTCCAGAAAATTACCAAACCAGGAAAATACACTCCTGATCAAACCCTAAACATGAAAATTATCATATAAAAGAGAAAAGAAAACTGTCCACCTGGACTTTGTTGACTATCGAGAAACCTTTGGCACAGAGCTTAATAACTTTTGAAAGTTCCTTCATAGAATCATCTGCATACCGTAGATATGCAGATGATGTCCTCAGTGAATGAATTGAGACATGACCCACGCACAGTGAAAATTCAAGTGAAAAGTGAAAATTTGAAAAGGGAAAAGTGAATAGTCAGTGAAAATTCAAGTGAAAATTGAAAAGTAAAAGAATAGTCAATGAAAATTCAAGACATGAAGATTATGGCTGATGCAGAGAATTTTAACCACCGAAACTCCATCTGCAACGGAGAAGTCGAAATTGTT